>NW_027417306.1:0-125321 GCF_009905375.1 Apium graveolens | reverse complement strand
TGGTCAAGTTAGGCCAATGTGTGCCTTGGATCCAGTAGTTAGAGCAATGCTGTGTGCCTTGCTCGGGGTTAGTGCGTGACTGAACAGCAGCCTAACCTTGGTTTTTAAATTAAAGTATAATATCCAATTCTAAAATCATAATCCATTGTTCACTTGATATCATAAACATATTCACCTGATGATCATTATTCTCAGTTTTGTCATTGTGACTTGCTGAGCTAGTTAGCTCATTCGTGCGATGTTGTTTATTTCTTTCCAGTTAAAAGGAACCAGTTGGTAGAGAGGATCCCAGTCCAGCGCGAGAGCTAGGGGTTCCGGTTGAGAAAGCTGACTAGTAGGCTTCTTTTGGAATAATTAAGTTTGTAAAAGTTTGTAATAATGTTAATACTCAGTTTGAATTTGAAATAGTTGGGATTTGAACGGTTTGTAATATATTAGTGTGTTGGCTTTGTGCATACTTTAACCTGTTGCGGTCTGTGGTGGTTGGTAAGTAGGTCATTGCATATATTATTATTATCTTTATTATTGATATAAGCAGGTTATAATTAAGGTGTGTGTGGACCTAAACTTCTGACCCGGGTTTGGAGGGCGCCACATTCTTTGTCTTTGTTTTTGAAATTTGGATTTGGTAGCTTGGGTAGGCAACTGTTGGAGTCATTGACACAGTTGTCATAGCTACACTAGAATGCAAAGAAATTGTGAGGTTGGAAGAGTAGAGACAGATGAAATTACCTCACTTACCTGAGGTGCTTCCATTACAGGGAAATAGAAGAGTGACACCTCTTTGTGATGGTTTGCCCTGTTCAAATCTGCAATAATTCTTCTTTCTTGAACCCACAATCTAATTTTTGGTTGGGTTCTCAAGCACAATTTTCCTCATAGAGGTGGTTAGCAAGCATCATGAAAAATCTAGCATAATAAAACATTTGTACCCCTCTTATTTAACTCCCCTAACTTAAACCCCAACTCAATTATGATAAGATAACTAAAGTTGAAAATTTTATCAGTAACAAGCTGTAAAGCATGGTAAACATAGAGATATTGGATAGAATCAAAATTACTGATTTTACTAGAAAAGGACCTTGGTACTACATCACATAGATAACTCCATTCCTTTCTAAGACGCAACCTCCTAATTCACTTAATTTAGAAGTAGAGAGTGCATAGTTCATGGAGTTAAGCATGGATAAATGTCAGTTTCTGTGTGTGGTGAAGTTACAGTGAAGTACAGTATTATCAGGAATCTTGAAACATGCTTAACAATGTCACTATTAACACAGAATCCTTACTTTAATAGTGAAGTGATAGCCTTATCAGCTGAGGTATGTAGCAGTTGTCCATATCTCTTCAACAACCTCACAGTAGATGGTGGGTGATTCCAGCATGGCATAGTTAAGTTTGCAGTTCTTCACAAAATCCATCATCTTGTGGTAGTCACCAGATTGTTGAATCCCCTTGTTCACAAGAGCAGTGAAGTTGTTCTTCTCATAAACATATCTAGTTTGAGACATTATCTTGATGACAGTGCCATTGTTAGAGAGTAAAAACTTGTTAGAGAGAGAGTAAGTACTTTTGAGAAAGAAAGAAATTAGAGCAGATGATTTGAGAATGATAAAAGAAAAGTAATGAAAATGAATTAAGCTTTTATACTATCTCAAAAATAACTGTCAAAAAATAATAAAGTAAAATAAAGTAACCAATAAGAATTGCCCAAAATAGCCGTTTAAAATAAACTGTAAAAATTCCATCAATTATCCATCGTGTACGCTTACAAACTGTAAGTATACTCGATGGATAATGTTCAGAGAATCAACGGCTAAAAATAAGACAATTCGAGGATGAGGATAAATCAGTTATCCGTGAGTCATAAAATATTCAATAAAAATAATTGATTTTTTTAACAAATAGTATATCGACGGATGATCAAACTCGATGGATAGTGATCATCCGTCGAAATGTAATTTTGACTTAGCCAAAATTTCATCCATGACTGAAAAATCAATTAACTTTCTGGCTGCATTACAACTTGCAAACAATCTATAAAGATTCAAGAGTAATTTAGCATACCTAACTCACTTACCAACCTTGAAAAGGTGGATTCATCCAGTGGCTGGTAAATATATCTGCAAGCTGCTTTTCACTTGGAACAAATGTAGTTCCACAGTACCATTCATACATGTTCCCTTATGAAGTGGTACTTGATATCTATGTGCTTTGTCCTTGAATGTTGTACTGGATTTTCAGTGATGGCAATTGTACTTGGGTTCTCACAAAAATGGGAATCCTTTCAACTTGCAAACCATAGTCTAGCAATTGGTTTTTATCCAAAAAATCTGTGCACAGCAACTTCCAGCAGCAATATATTCAGCTTCATCTGTAGAAGTAGAAACTGAATTTTGCTTTTTACTAAACCAGGGACACAAGCTTGTTTCCTAGAAATTGACAGGTTCTTGTTGTACTTTTTCTATCAATTCTACAACCTGCATAATCTGTATCTGAATAACCAGTTAGATCAAAACCAGAATCTTTAGGGTACCAAATGCCAAGTTTTGGTGTTCCCTTGAGATATCTGAAAATTCTCTTAATAGCTACTAAGTAAGATTCTCTAGGATCAGCCTGCAATCTAGCACAGAAACATGTAGCAAACATTATATCTAGTCTACTAGTTGTTAAGTACAGAAGTGAGCCAACCATGCCCCTATAACTTGAAATATCCACAGACTTTTCTATAGTGTTTAATTCAAGCTTAGTTGCAGTGGCCATGGGAGTTTTTGCAGATGTGCAATCCATTAGATCAAACTTTTTTAAAAGATCATAAATGTATTTAGTTTGACTAATGAATATTCCATCACTAACTTGCTTAACTTGCAAACCAAGAAAGTAAGTTAGTTCTCCCATCATACTCATTTCATACTTACTTTGCATCAATTTGGCAAACTTTTTGCAAAGTTTTTCATCTATAGAGCCAAAAATAATGTCTCTACATAAATTTGAACAAGTATACTAGAGCCATTAACATTTCTAAAGAAAAGAGTTTTGTCTACAGTACCTCTAGTGAAGTGATTCTCTAAAAGAAACTTTGATAAAGTGTCATACCAGGCTCTAGGTGCTTGATTCAGTCTATAAAATGCTTTCAAAGATAGTAAACATATTATGGAAAATTTAAATCTTCAAAACCAGGAGGCTGAATGACATAGACTTCCTCCTCCAAATCTCCATTCTGAAAGGCACTTTTGACATCCATTTGATAGACTTTGAAATTGGCATGGGCTGCATAGGCTAAGAAGATTCTTAGCTTCAAGTCTTGCAACAGGAGCAAATGTTTCATCAAAATCTATTCCTTCTTATTGACAATAGCCCTTAGCAACCAATCTAGCTTTGTTCCTGACTACTATGCCATTTTCATCCATCTTGTTTCTGAATACCCATTTGGTGTCTATTGGATTCTTTCCTTTAGGCTTGGGCACCAGCTTCTATACCTTATTCCTCTTAAATTGGTTTAGCTCCTCCTGCATAGCTAAAATCCAATCAGGATCCAACAAAGCTTCTTCTACCTTCTTGGTTCTTCCTTAGAAAGAAAGCTACTATATAGACATTCTTCTTGAGTTGCTCTCCTTGTTTGAACTCTAGAAGATACATCACCAATGATGAGCTCAAAGGGATGATCCTTTGTCCATTTCCTTTATTGAGGTAGATTAGCTCTAGATGAAGAGGCCTCATTGTTGTCTTGATGTGTGATTGAGTTTAGATTATTAGAAACTCCCCCTGAGTTAATGGATCTTTGATTTGAGAAAGGGGAACTTTCTGTAAGTGATCTATTCTGACCCCTAGCTTCTTTTGATGACTCGATGGATGGTGAATTTTGAGTACCGACGGATGAAGCTGGTTGTCTCCCGGCGGATAAAACAGATTGCCTCCCGATGGGTGAAGCATATGCAACTCGACAGATGTTGAATTTTATGCTTCATTGGTAGTGGATTTTTCTGCATTATCCTTTGATACTGTTTCTTGATCACTTTCATCATCACTGTCATCACTAACCATCTCCACATTGTCAAATTTGAGGCTCTCATGGTAATCTCCATCTTGCAGTCCTTCAATCTTTTATCATCAAACACAACATGTATGATTCCACAACAATGTTGGTTCTTAGATTGTAGACTCTATATGCTTTACCAACAGCATATCCAATAAATATTCCTTCATCTGCTTTAGCATCAAACTTCCCATTCTGATCAGTTTGATTTCTCAAGATATAACATTTGCAGCCAAAGACATGAAGAAAATTTAGAGTTGGCTTCTTGTTCTTGAACAATTGATAGGGAGTCATGCATTTTGCTTGATTAACCAGAGAAATATTATGAGTGTAGCATACAGTATTTACAGCTTCAGCCCAGAAATATATTGGTAACTTAGACTCTTCAAGCATTGTCCTTGCAGCTTCAATAAGTGATATGTTCTTCCTTTCTACTACTTCATTTTGTTGTGGAGTTCTTGCTGCTGAAAACTCATGTAAAAACCCATTTTCTTCATAAATGCTCTCATGACAGAATTCTTGAACCCAGTTCCATTGTCACTCCTGATTCTTCTAACTTTGAAATCAGGATGATTGTTGACTTGCCTTATGTGATTGATGATGATTTCACTAGCCTCATCTTTAGACTTTAGGAAATATGTCCAAGAGAACTTTGAGAAATCATCTACAATTACTAGGCAAAATCTTTTCCTTGAGATGGAAAACACATTGACTGGTCCAAACAAATCCATGTGTAGCAGTTGTAAAGGTTCTTTAATTGTTGAATCAAGCTTCTTTCTGAATGATGCTTTGATCTGCTTTCCTTTTTGGCAGGCATCACATAATCCATCCTTAGAAAACTCCACTTGAGGAATACCTCTAACCAGTTCTTTCTTTACAAGTTCATTCATGGTCTTGAAGTTTAAATGGGATAGCTTCTTGTGCCATAACCAACTTTCATCCTGACTTGCTTTGCTGAGAAGACAAGTAACAGATTCTGCATTGATGAGTTGAAGTCAGCTAAGTACACATTTCCTTTTCTCACACCAGTGAGAACCACTTTGTTGCTCCTTTTGTTTGTCACAACACAGGCTTCAGAGTTGAAGGTTACTGAATTGCCTTTATCACAAAGATGGCTGATACTCAACAAATTGTGTTTAAGACCATCCACTAAGGCAACCTCTTCAATGATGACATTGTCTTTAGAAATCAAGCCATATCCCACAGTATAACCTTTACTGTCATATCCAAATGTAATACTTGGGCCAGCTCTCTCCTTGAACTCTGTGAGCAGGGTAGAATCTCCAGTCATGTGTCTTGAACAACCACTATCCAAGTACCATAGATTCTTTCTGTTTCCTTGCACACATTAAAATCAAATCAAGTTAATTTTGGTACCCAAGTTTCCTTGGGTCCTGCCTTGTTAGCTTTCTTTTTCTGTTTCTTAGGCTTTATCTCATTTGACTTGGGGATATCAAATTCATCCTTAGTCATTTGAGTTGAACCTTTGAAACCATTCATTAAAACAGAATTATCAGGCACATTTTGATTAATAGGAAATGGCATGCTATTAGTAAACATGTTATTCCAGTAGGGCATGCTAAATGGCATTTGAGGCATAAAATGCAGCATAATAAGGATTAGGTGCAAATGGCATATTAGCAAATTGTGCATTCATATTTTGTGCAGACATAGCATTCATAGGCATAAAAGGCATGGCATTCATGTTGGAAAAATGAGGTGGCACAGATATGGAAGTAGGCATGGCAGTTTTGCAATTAACAGACAAATGATTTACACTACCACACTTGACACAGATTTTTCTAGAAGCATATTTATCAGGTGTGTAGTTGTTATGCTTGTTAATTCCTACTTTACCATTTCTATTATTTTTCTTTTTAGCCTCTGTTTGAACCTCAATCTTTTCCAGTCTGTCACTCAATTTCTTGACAGTCATATGACCAACATTAGCCTTTTTCTCCTTCTTCACTTGACTGGATTCTCCTGGAATAAAATTCTTGGAAACTGATCCATATTTCTCATTTAACTTGGCAAGTTTGGCTTTACTCATAGGTTTGCTCACAATCTACGGATGAGGATTTATATCACTCGACGGATAACCCTTTTTGTTATCTGACGGATGACCCTCATCATCCGTTGAGTCTACATATGTTAGCAATCCTTCAACCAAATTGGATTCCAGCTTCTCCTTATTCTTCTTCCAGGCTGCATCACAAAAGGACTCAATACCTTGAACTTTGATTATTTGAGCATGAACATCTCTTGATGTTTTCCATGCCTTAATCACCTCCTGTTCTCGTTCAAGCTGCTTCTTCAAGATCTCTTCTTTCTTCAAGGACTCAGTTAATTAATCCTTAGCAATTTTACACTCAATTCTCAATTTTTCAAATTCAATGAACTGAGACTCTAGCACATTATTCCTCTCACTTAAAAACAAATTGTTTTCTTTAATTTTAGCATTTTCCTTAGTAAGAGACTTAAGTGTAACACGTAAATGATATAATTCTATAGACATGTCATTTATTGCATCATTACACTCAGCTTTAGATAAATGTGCAAGGTTAGTGGTGATTACCTGATTACTTGAAGAACTTGTCTCTGTTTCATCAGACTTGGCCATTAGGGCTAGACTGACATAGCTGATATCCTCATCCTCATCCAGACCATCTGCTGCCCAGTCACTTTCTTGTGTAATGAAAGCCCTTTCCTTTTGTTTGAGCAACTCAAAGTATTTCTGTTTATAATCCACAGGCTCTAACTTCTTTTTGCTGGAATCTGACTTTCTACACTCACTGGCAAAGTGCCCTGCTGTAATAACCCCCAAAATTTTCAACCTTTTGTAACCCTTGTGAATAGTGTTTTAGCTGAATGAGAAAACTTTTCACGCCACACTATGTAGGGGTTCTGTTATGGATATTCTGGATATTATTAGTACTCTATGTGGTATATAAGTGTATGTAAAGATCGTCAGAATCCAATTTCCGAATACTTGGATTTTTCCCGGAAATCCACTAGATACGGAGAGAATTGGGTATAAGGTAACAAGATAAAAAGGATTTAAATTAAAGGATTATAATAGAGGATCATAAAAAGGAATATAATGTATTGAGAAAGGTTAAGGGAACCTAAGTAATAAGATCCCGGGTATGATCCTTCAAACGATAAACGAAAATGAAAGTTAAGCGAACCGTATAACAGATCGGCGGTCATTAGGCAAACGATTAGGAAGTTAAGCAAAGAGATTAGAGGGAGTGATGTCACCCAACCAATGAGAGGAGGACAAAGAGGGAAAGATGACATCACAACATGACATAGGCATGACATGGGAAGGAAGGAGGTGTGGTGGCTTTTTAACCACACAAATTCAAGGGCAACAAGGTAATTGACTAAATCAAACACAAAAACAAATCAACCAAGCCAAGCAAAATCATTTTTCATCAAAATCAAAAAGAACCAAGGCTTTGTTCTTGAGAGCTCTCGGCTTTTTACTATTCAAAAGGCAAGGAAATTCAAAAATCAAAGATCCAAGCTTCCTAAATTTGTGAGTTAATTCCCTAATCATCTTCATGCTTAGTTAGGGCTATATCATGAGTTTAAGCCATCAATTCCTTCTCCATCTTCTTCATTTAATCAAAGAAGAAGACTATGAATAGTGTTTTCAAGTTTTTAACTTGAAATTTTTTGTTTTCCTTGAAGATCCAAGCATTCCTAAGACTTCTCAAAGCTTCTTAAGGCTTCCTAGCTCCTCCCACCACTTCAAGGAAGGTATACCATCTCCAAACCCTAGATTCCTATGTATTATAAGATGATTTTGATTAGTAGGGTGATATTGTAGCTTGTTGTTGTGATTAGAGTTTGGGATTTGAAATGGTAGTGAAATGGAATGGTAAATGTTGTGGTTTTGATTAAAAGAACTTAAGTATGATTAAAGTTAAGCTTAGGCATAAGTATGAATGTTAAAATTGAATTGGTTGGGGTTGTTATGATGTGATAAGGATGGATGTTGGTTGTATGTTGGATTTGAGGTTGAATTGGGATGGTTTTGAATGGTTTAAAATTTGGAAATCGCGTAAACATAGCCGTCGTAACGTCCGATTTTCTTTGGACTGTTTTTGTGCATAACATTAGGACCCGAGAACCCCCTGCTATATTATGACCACTGCCATTTTTAGATAGCTCATGTTACGAGCTTCGTTTTGATATGTAGTTCGTTCGATTCCGATGCACGGTTTAGGAGAAACGACCGTTTCAAGTAACGGCGTTTCGCGAACGAAACTTTTCCCCTCGCCTTACTTTGAAACAAAGGTTAAAGACCAAAAAGGGTTAATTAATGTATGAAACATTTATGGTAAGTATGTTAGGCAGTTGGTAAGACACTCGCGAAGGAATCGTCTTAAAACTCGTAAAGGTTAAATTATTAAAAATGATGGAGCCGAGGGTACTCGAGTGACTTAAGCGAATCAGTAAGCGCAAAACAAGCGTTAGAGTCTAAGTTAGCTAAAGTATAGATTTACAAGTGACTTTGGTTTAATTCCAACTTGCTTGTTGTTTATAGGTTACCAGACTCATCCCGAGCCTTTTATCACCCCAAGTCGCTCAGGCAAGTTTTCTACCCGTTATAACTGTTGTTGTGATGAATATATGTATTTACATTATCTTGCGATAGATGCATGTTGGTTAATTAGCAAATGTTGCAATATATTGAAGCATGCTGCTATGGTATATATATATGCATGCCTGTTTCATATTCTTTCCATATATATCTGTTGATTCAGTTGATAATACCTATGCTAGAGGATAGCGGTAATTTGCATATACCCTTAGTATAGGGACCCAAAGGTGAAAATATTTTCTAAAACCGGGATTCGAGGATCCCGAGTAGATTTTGTATATATGGATATAAATATATATATATACTTATATATATATATGGTCAAAGTTTTCAAAACTATTAATCGAATAAGGTTTATTCGATAACTTTAACTTTATTTTATTATTGAATATTATTTCGAATATTATTCGAAGGTGTATGACTCCTTTATATTAAATGAATATTATTTTGAATATTCATTCGAGGGCTTATGACTCTTTTATATTATTTATTGAATATTATTTGAATATTCATTCGAGGGCTTATGACTCAGTTTATATTATTTAATTAATATTATTTGAATATTCAATTGAGGATGTATGACTCACTTTATTTTATTTAATGAATATTACTTGAATATTCCTTCGAGGGCTTATGACTCAGTTTATATTATTTAATGAATATTTTGAATATTCATTTGAGGATCTATGACTCCGATTATTTGCGGAGATTTGTTCTTTATTTTATTAAAGAATAAGGTGTCAATAATCAAACTTATTTTCGATTATTCAAATAAAGATAGTACTTTCATATAAGTATATCTTTGGTTATTTAATACTCGTTTCAAGTATAAGTTTTAATACTTCTACTTCAATTATTTTTATAAAGATTATTCTTTATGGGAATATTATTTAAATAATAATATTCAGTCATTTTCTAAATATTCTGGGGACTGATTTACTTCATTAAATCAGCTTTACTCCAAACACTCTATAAAGTGTTTTCGAGTCTTCAAAATGATTTTTAAAAGTTAGAGCGGATCCCAAAACTCATTTTTATATTTAAGATCTTTCTTTTTAAGGGGATTTAAATACTCGCTCAAAACCTGAGGGATCCGGCTCTGTGGTGTATTTTATATTCGCAACACGGTTGCAGTTTTGGTAAATGACTTGATTACTTACCCAACGTTCGGGAAGTAAGTCCATCTATTGAGTCGGCATAAGCAACATGGGCTCAGTGGGCGTCCATAATAGTGTAAGTGGCTCAGTGGGAGTCCATCAAATGCATAAGTGGCTGAGTGGCAGTCCAGCATAAGGTCCTATTGAGACCAGGGTGATGACCAGTGGGGAATTCGTCCATCTACTAGTAGAAAAGGTTAATTATGGGTATCTTCGCCTGATCAGCAAGATATCTGGTTTATGCCAAATTCTTTTCCTTTCCAAATTTATTGGATATTGCAATTCTGTTCATACTTTACATGACAGAGGTTTTCAGGAAATTGTATAAAGAAGATGTATATGTGGATATATATATATATATCAGAACTTAATGAAGTATATCATGACTTCATTTCCTTTAATAAAATTTCAAAGATTTAATCTATTCAAATCTTGTCTTGTAGTCTCATCTATGTGATGAACTGTTGAAAACTCTTTATACTTTGAACAGTGGTAGTTCAAGTAGCTTTATAAATGATATAAGAATAGTGAAGTATTTGGTAACTTCATCCCTTGTTTTTACTTATATCTAGTAAGTGATTATCTTACACTTGGTAAAAGATTTTAGTAAGTATCCATTTAGATACTTATATTATTGTTATCACTATGTATTATCTTGCGAGCTGTAAGGCTCACTCTTGCTTTATTTCTTCATCACACAACAACAGTTAGGAAAGATGGCCAGACTCCAGCAGACCCAGCGCAAGCGCGTGGGAAGCGTCCCGCATCTTCCCGATGATGTTGTAGCTGCTATAGCTGCAGAGGTAGATCTATTGTAGATCAGACCATCTACTTTTGAGAATCAATTATGTATAATTATAACTTGTGGCAGATAATGGCAATTAACTGTAAATTTATCAAGTAATCGTTTTGGGTTGTAATAACTTTTAAATTGTGGATTCAAAGACTTGTACTTATTTCAATTTCATCTCTGAGACTATAACGGGTTGTGGTGTGTTAGTGTGGGGTCACAACATAAGGTTATTATTATTAATTAAGTGAAGTGATATTGTGGAAAGAAAGACCGTGACGACCCGGATCCCCGACCCCGGATCTGGGGGTGTTACAGAAATGGTATCAGAGCTAAGCGTTATAAACCTCAGAGATGATGCGACGATATAATAACAAACTCACAAAGATAATAAGAACTCTTGCCAAGTTCATGGTCGGACTACTTAAAGTAGTGCTGACAGTTAAAACCCTTACGGGAACCCTTATAAGTATCATGATAGTAACTTAGCTCGTTTAATGTGTAGGCGCCTGAGATAGAGGACCCTGAGATGTTCGAGCGTGAGCATGATGAGGCATTGCTAGATGTTGAGGATCAGGAGGAGCCTGAGATGGAAGAGGATGAGGAGGACCCCTCAGAGGAGTCAGAGATAGAGGTTATTGCTATTTCAGATGAGGAGGACCCCTCAGAGGAGTCAGAGACAGAGGTTATTGCTATTCCAGATGAGGAGGACCTGGATGAGGTCCCAGTAGCTGAGGAGCGTGTTGGACCTATGGTAGTATATGCTGGTACCCCATTACCCACACTTCCGGTGGTAAGAGCCCCTACCCCTCCACCACTATCTTGGATTCCCGATGATGACAGCTCAGAGACCCATACTTCCGAGCCTAGGCAGACCGAGGAGGCACCCTCAGCGGCTCCGGATTCACCACCTCTTGACCCTGCCCACAGGCAGTCTTCGTTAGCTCATGGATATGTTCAGGATGTTCTGAGGACCCCAGTGGCTGTTGCCGAGGGCCGACTAGATGAGGTCAGGAGGGAGTTGGATGCAGAGAGGGCGGGTAGGCGTACCCGAGCTTATGAGACTAGGGCTTCTATACCCCGATCCTTGAGGAGGGAGCTTACGGGGATAGAGCTCACATCCCGAGCGAGGCTCAGATCGCTCCAGGGGGACAGGCATGGTAGGATCTCCAGGCGACAGGCCGACTATATCTTCCGTCATGCGATGGAAAGGGTGTGGGAGTTGACCCGCTCCGGTGTATGATTCAGGATTGATGATGGAATAGTCTAGTTGTCAAGTTAGCCGAGGCCTTAGTAAGAGCCAATTTTCCGGGATAGTTGACTTGTATATAGCATCCCTTTTTCTGACTAGACAGATAGACTCTTGTGTATCACTTTTGGGACAGATGACTGTAGCACTGTTGTACTTTTGACCAGATCAAACTATGTATTTCTCGTATTTTGTATATATTTGTTTCCTTTCGGTTCAGTTCCATAGTGACGGGATCACTGTTTCTATCATTATTATTACTGCACTTCGTATTAGAACTTTCTTAAAATAATAGAATTGCGATATACGTTCTCCCCATTATAAGAGCTGTGTAAGGCACAATGTTGTATATGATTGTGACCTAACGTTGAATTTTCCCAATAATTTTTTTTTTATTATCAGAATCATGCCGCCAAGAAAGATTGGAACTAGGGCGAACCCTGGATCTGAGGACCAGGGAAGCCATAACCAGGATGATAGGAACCAGGAACACAGTGAAGAGGAAGATGAGGATTATGTGGAACAGGATGACTCCCTGTGTGAAGAGGGAGAGGAAACATATGATGTTGAGGGATTTGAGATAGAGGCCGAAGAAGGAGAAACTGAGGTTGAGCAACCAGTACCAAACCCAGGCATGGATCCCATGGCCAGTTCATGCAACTCCTAAGGCAGAATTTGGAACGTCAACCCAACCCACCCCCACAAGGAAATAACAATACTGTGGCAAACTCTTTCAGGGCTTTTAAGTCCCTTAAGCCCCCTGAGTTCCACGGATCAGCCGACCCAGTTGAGGCAAGGGCATGGTTAAAGGAAATGGAGAAATCCTTTGAGATTTTGAGTACCGATGAGGCACAGAAGACTGTATTTGCTACCTACCTTCTGAAAGGAGAAGCTAACTACTGGTGGGAGGCCAAGAAAAACATGGAGACAGATGCTATTATAACCTGGGAGAGATTTAGTCAGTTGTTTCTGGGAAAGTATTTCCCGAGGTTTATGGAAAACCAGATGGAGCTCAAGTTCTTGGAGCTAAAGCGGAATAACTTGTCTGTAGCAGAGTACGAAGCGAAATTTACTGAGTTATCAAGGTTTGTGCCGGAGTTTGTGAGCACCGAGGAAAAGAAAGCTAGGAGGTTTCAGCAGGGACTGAAACCGTGGATTCAGAATAGGGTGGCAATCCTTGAGCTTACGGACTATGCCACTCTGGTGCAAAAGGCAACGATTGTAGAAGTTGGAAGTGAACAGATGCAGAAGGAAAGAGAGAAGAAAGGAATAAAGAGGAAAAGTATGAGCATGGGTGGTGGTTCCGCAGGAAGGAGCTTCCCAACTAGATTTAATCGAGGAGCAGTGTCCCTACCAGGAAGGAACACTGGGTTTAAGCGGCCAATGAGTGTGAGTGTGAGCCAGGGCGGCCAGAAATCAAGAATGTCCTATTCCAACCAGTCTCGACCCCCATTGCCAGCCTGTAACATATGTGGAAGGAATCACACTGGGGAGTGTAAAGGAAAGCCAGTAACCTGCTTTAAGTGCGGTCGGGAAGGCCACTATTCAACTAAGTGCCCATCATCAACCCCTGCCGTCATTCCAACCACCACTTGTCATCAGTGCGGACGCCCAGGTCATTGGAAGAGGGAATGCCCAATGAACAAACCAGCAGCTTCGGGAGCAAGCAGGGCTGCTTCTAATAAGCCACCTACTGCGAGGACTTTCAACATGACAGTCCAGGATGCTATGAAAGATTCAGATGTGATAGCAGGTACCCTTTCTCTAAATTCAGTCAGTGCAAATGTTTTATTTGATTCGGGAGCAACTAAATCTTTTATATCAAAGGACTTTGTGCGTAAGTTAAGACTTAAGGCTGAACCCTTGATAGAACCCTTGCAAGTAGAAATAGCCAATCATGAAATTATTCCTGTTAACCAGATTCACCCCGCCTGTGAGATAGGCATAGGGGAGCAATCCTTTAGTGTTGATCTGATTCCTTTTAAATTAGGGGAGTTTGATGTAATTTTGGGAATGGATTGGCTATCTAGCAATGATGCTCAGATAGACTGTAAAGGGAAGAAAGTTAAGCTAAATGTCCCAGGGAAGAAAGAAGTTATATTTAGAGGAAAGAGGCAGACGCAGAAATTTTTGACCATGGCCCAGGCTAAAAGGATGCTACGAAAAGGAAATGAGGCCTACCTAGCCTATGTGGTGGACACGCAGAAGGAGGTGCCCAACTTACAAGATATTCCAGTAGTCAACGAATTTGAAGATGTATTCCCACAAGACCTTCCGGGATTACCACCCGATAGAGTGATTGAATTTGCTATTGAGTTGGCCCCAGGGACGGCGCCAGTTTCAAAAGCACCTTACCGGTTAGCCCCGTTAGAAATGAAGGAATTAGCTATCCAATTGCAGGAACTCTTGGATAAGGGTATGATAAGACCCAGTGTGTCTCCATGGGGAGCACCAGTTTTATTTGTTAAGAAGAAAGATGGGAGCATGAGGCTGTGCATAGACTATCGAGAGTTGAACAAGCTAACCATAAAGAACAGGTACCCATTACCTAGAATAGACGATCTGTTCGACCAGCTAAATGATGCTGTTTATTTTTCCAAGATCGACCTGAGAACTGGATATCACCAACTAAAGATTAAACCCGAAGATATTTCCAAGACAGCGTTCTGTACTAGGTATGGGCATTATGAGTTCTTGGTAATGTCCTTTGGATTAACCAACGCCCCATCGGCTTTCATGGATTTAATGAATAAAGTATTTAAGAAGTACTTGGACAAATGTGTGATAGTTTTTATCGATGATATTTTGATCTACTCAAGGACTGAGACAGAACATGCAGAGCATTTGAGGATAGCTCTAGGAATACTCAGAGAGGAACAATTATATGCCAATTTCTCGAAGTGTGAATTCTGGCGGAATGAAGTACATTTTTTAGGACATGTGATCAATAAAGAAGGAGTATTGGTCGACCCCTCCAAGATAGAGGCGGTCTCAAATTGGGAAAGGCCAACCACACCCACAGAGGTAAGGAGTTTCATAGGATTGGCCGGCTACTATCGTAGATTTGTACAGGACTTTGCGAAGATCGCAGCCCCTTTGACACGACTTACTCGTAAGACAGAGAAGTTTGAATGGACGGAGAAATGCGAGAACAGTTTTCAGGAATTAAAGAAAAGGTTGATAACGGATCCGGTATTGGCATTGCCGGACGGAAAATGAGATTTTGTGATATATAGTGACGCGTCGCACAAAGGATTAGGATGTGTGCTTATGCAGCACGGTAAGGTGATTGCGTATGCGTCGAGACAATTGAAGGAATACGAGGTTAGATATCCTACTCATGACCTTGAGCTCGCGGCAATAGTATTTGCCTTAAAAATTTGGAGGCACTACTTGTATGGAGAGAAGTGCGAGATTTTCACAGACCATAAGAGCCTCAAGTACATATTTACGCAGAAAGAGCTCAACATGCGCCAGAGGAGATGGTTAGAACTAATCAAGGACTATGATTGTGAGATTCTCTATCATCCAGGGAAAGCCAATGTGGTGGCTAATGCCCTTAGTAGAAAGGAAAGACTCAGAATGATAACGACTTCGGAAGAATTGATAAGGGATTTTGAGAGAATGGAAATATAAGTAAAGGTAACCGGAACCGGAACTGAAAAGCTTTTTGAGATCTCAATGCAGCCAGAGTTATTGGAAAAGATCAGATTGTGCCAGGAGAAAATAATGAATGAAGGCAGAGAGTCAATGACTGGAGAGGAGATCCATACTGAGAAAGATGATAAAGGGATAATGAGGTACTCCTACCGGATTTGGGTTCCGAATGTTCAAGAGCTTAAAGATGAGATATTGGATGAAAGCCATAGTTCAAGGTATTCCATTCACCCAGGAAGTACCAAGATATATAGGGATTTGAAGGAGTATTACTGGTGGCCCAACATGAAGAGGGACGTAGCAGAATGGGTAAACAAATGTTTGACTTGCCAAAGGGTAAAAGCAGAGCACCAGAGACCCAGTGGACTCTTACGACCCCTGGAGATTCCCGAATGGAAATGGGAACAGATAGTGATGGATTTTGTTGTAGGCTTGCCAAGGACGAAAGCCAATCACGACACCATATGGCTAATTATAGACCGACTGACAAAGTCAGCTCATTTCATTCCTATCAATGAGAGATACACAGTCGATAGACTGGTGGACATTTACCTTAAGGAAATAGTGACGCGACATAGAGTCCCAGCGTCCATTGTCTCAGACCGAGACCCCAGGTTCAACTCCAGATTTTGGAGGAGCTTTCAGGAATGTGCGGGGACCAAGTTAAATATGAGTACCGCGTACCATCCCCAGACGGATGGGCAGAGTGAAAGGACCATCCAGACACTAGAGGATATGTTGAGAGTCTGTGTAATAGACTTTAAAGGGAGTTGGGATGATCACTTGCCGTTGATCGAGTTTTCTTATAACAATAGCTTTCATGCTAGCATCGGAATGCCGCCTTATGAGGCCCTGTACGGAAGAAGGTGTCGATCTCCCTTATACTGGGATGAAGTAGGAGAGCGGAAGATGCTCGGACCCGAAGTGGTCCAAAGGACCAAAGATATAGTGGATCTTATCAGAGGGCGACTTGTAGCAGCCCAAGACAGACAGAAGAAATATGCAGACCTAGCCTGAAAGGACAAGGAATATGAAGTAGGGGACTTAGTACTGCTAAAGGTATCCCCTTGGAAGGGATTAATGAGGTTCGGAAAGAAAGGAAAACTAAGCCCAAGATACATTGGACCTTTTGAGATATTAAGATGGATTGGAAAGTTAGCTTACGAGCTAGCCCTACCCCTAATTTGCAACAAGTTCATAATGTGTTCCATGTGTCAATGCTAAGGAAGTATCATCGGGATGCCAGACACATAGTGGAGTACGAGCAGGTGGATATGCAGCCAGATCTAACTTACGTGGAGAAACCAGTAAGGATTATAGATAAGAAGGAGCAGGTGCTTCGGAACAAAGTGATCAAGCTAGTCAGAGTACTATGGCAGAATCATAATGTGGAAGAATCAACTTGGGAACTAGAGAGCGCAATGCTAGAAAAGTACCCCCGTTTGTTTTCTGTTTGATTCCGGGACGGAATCCTTTTAAGGAGGGGAGACTGTAATAACCCCCAAAATTTTCAACCTTTTGTAACCCTTGTGAATAGTGTTTTAGCTGAATGAGAAAACTTTTCACGCCACACTATGTAGGGGTTCTGTTATGGATATTCTGGGATATTATTAGTACTCTATGTGGTATATAAGTGTATGTAAAGATCGTCAGAATCCAATTTCCGAACACTTGGATTTTTCCCGGAAATCCACTAGATACGGAGAGAATTGGGTATAAGGTAACAAGATAAAAAGGATTTAAATTAAAGGATTATAATAGAGGATCATAAAAAGGAATATAATGTATTGAGAAAGGTTAAGGGAACCTAAGTAATAAGATCCCGGGTATGATCCTTCAAACGATAAACGAAAACGAAAGTTAAGCGAACCGTATAACAGATCAGCGGTCATTAGGCAAACGATTAGGAAGTTAAGCAAAGGGATTAGAGGGAGTGATGTCACCCAACCAATGAGAGGAGGACAAAGAGGGAAAGATGACATCACAACATGACATAGGCATGACATGGGAAGGAAGGAGGTGTGGTGGCTTTTTAACCACACAAATTCAAGGGCAACAAGGTAATTGACTAAATCAAACACAAAAACAAATCAACCAAGCCAAGCAAAATCATTTTTCATCAAAATCAAAAAGAACCAAGGCTTTGTTCTTGAGAGCTCTCGGCTTTTTACTATTCAAAAGGCAAGGAAATTCAAAAATCAAAGATCCAAGCTTCCTAAATTGGTGAGTTAATTCCCTAATCATCTTCATGCTTAGTTAGGACTATATCATGAGTTTAAGCCATTAATTTTTTCTCAATCTTCTTCATTTAATCAAAGAAGAAGACAATGAATAGTGTTTTCAAGTTTTTAACTTGAAATTTTTCTTGTTTTCCTTGAAGATCCAAGCATTCCTAAGACTTCTCAAAGCTTCTTAAGGCTTCCTAGCTCCTCCCACCACTTCAAGGAAGGTATACCATCTCCAAACCCTAGATTCCTATGTATTATAAGATGATTTTGATTAGTAGGGTGATATTGTAGCTTGTTGTTGTGATTAGAGTTTGAGATTTGAAATGGTAGTGAAATGGAATGGTAAATGTTGTGGTTTTGATTAAAAGAACTTAAGTATGATTAAAGTTAAGCTTAGGCATAAGTATGAATGTTAAAATTGAATTGGTTGGGGTTGTTATGATGTAATAAGGATGGATGTTGGTTGTATGTTGGATTTGAGGTTGAATTGGGATGGTTTTGAATGGTTTAAAATTTGGAAATCGCGTAAACATAGCCGTCATAACGTCCGATTTTCTTTGGACTGTTTTTGTGCATATTATTAGGACCCGAGAACCCCCTGCTAGATTATGACCACTGCCATGTTTAGATAGCTCATGTTACGAGCTTCGTTTTGATATGTATTTCGTTCGATTCCGATGCACGGTTTAGGAGAAACGACCGTTTCAAGTAACGGCGTTTCGCGAACGAAACTTTTCCCCTCGCCTTACTTTGAAACAAAGGTTAAAGACCAAAAAGGGTTAATTAATGTATGAAACATTTATGGTAAGTGTGTTAGGCAGTTGGTAAGACACTCGCGAAGGAATCGTCTTAAAACTCGTAAAGGTTAAATTATTAAAAATGATGGAGCCGAGGGTACTCGAGTGACTTAAGCGAATCAGTAAGCGCAAAACAAGCGTTAGAGTCTAAGTTAGTTAAAGTATAGATTTACAAGTGACTTTGGTTTAATTCCAACTTGCTTGTTGTTTATAGGTTACCAGACTCGTCCCGAGCCTTTTATCACCCCAAGTCGCTCAGGCAAGTTTTCTACCCGTTATAACTGTTGTTGTGATGAATATATGTATTTGCATTATCTTGCGATAGATGCATGTTGGTTAATTAGCAAATGTTGCAATATATTGAAGCATGCTGCTATGGTATATATATATATGCATGCCTGTTTCGTATTCTTTCCATATATATCTGTTGATTCAGTTGATAATACCTATGCTAGAGGATAGCGGTAATTTGCATATACCCTTAGTATAGGGACCCAAAAGTGAAAATATTTTCTAAAACCGGGAGTCGAGGTTCTCGAGTAGATTTTATATATATGGATATAAATATATATATATATACTTATATATATATATGGTCATAGTTTTCAAAACTATTAATCGAATAAGGTTTATTCGATAACTTTAACTTTATTTTATTATTGAATATTATTTCGAATATTATTCGAAGGTGTATGACTCCTTTATATTAAATGAATATTATTTTGAATATTCATTCGAGGGCTTATGACTCTTTTATATTATTTATTGAATATTATTTGAATATTCATTCGAGGGCTTATGACTCAGTTTATATTATTTAATGAATATTATTTGAATATTCAATTGAGGATGTATGACTCACTTTATTTTATTTAATGAATATTACTTGAATATTCCTTCGAGGGCTTATGACTCAGTTTATATTATTTAATGAATATTTTTGAATATTCATTTGAGGATCTATGACTCCGATTATTTGCGGAGATTTGTTCTTTATTTTATTAAAGAATAAGGTGTCAATAATCAAACTTATTTTCGATTATTCAAATAAAGATAGTACTTTCATATAAGTATATCTTTGGTTATTTAATACTCGTTTCAAGTATAAGTTTTAATACTTCTACTTCAATTATTTTTATAAAGATTATTCTTTATGGGAATATTATTTAAATAATAATATTCAGTCATTTTCTAAATATTCTGGGGACTGATTTACTTCATTAAATCAGCTTTACTCCAAACACTCTATAAAGTGTTTTCGAGTCTTCAAAATGATTTTTAAAAGTTAGAGCGGATCCCAAAACTCATTTTTATATTTAAGATCTTCCTTTTTAAGGGGATTTAAATACTCGCTCAAAACCTGAGGGATCCGACTCTGTGGTGTATTTTATATTCGCAACACGGTTGCAGTTTTGGTAAATGACTTGATTACTTACCCAATGTTCGGAAAGTAAGTCCATCTATTGAGTCGGCATAAGCAACATGGGCTCAGTGGGCGTCCATAATAGTGTAAGTGGCTCAGTGGGAGTCCATCAAATGCATAAGTGGCTGAGTGGCAGTCCAGCATAAGGTCCTATTGAGACCAGGGTGATGACCAGTGGGGAATTCATCCATCTACTAGTAGAAAAGGTTACTTATGGGTAGCTTCGCCTGATCAGCAAGATATCTGGTTTATGCCAAATTCTTTTCCTTTCCAAATTTATTGGATATTGCAATTCTATTCATACTTTACATGACAGAGGTTTTCAGGAAATTGTATAAAGAAGATGTATATGTGGATATATATATATATATCAGAACTTAATGAAGTATATCATGACTTCATTTCCTTTAATAAAATTTCAAAGATTTAATCTATTCAAATCTTGTCTTGTAGTCTCATCTATGTGATGAACTGTTGAAAACTCTTTATACTTTGAACAGTGGTAGTTCAAGTAGCTTTATAAATGATATAAGTATAGTGAAGTATTTGGTAACTTCATCCCTTGTTTTTACTTATATCTAGTAAGTAATTATCTTACACTTGGTAAAAGATTTTAGTAAGTATCCATTTAGATACTTATATTATTGTTATCACTATGTATTATCTTGCGAACTGTAAGGCTCACTCTTGCTTTATTTCTTCATCACACAACAACAGTTAGGAAAGATGGCCAGACTCCAGCAGACCCAGCGCAAGCGCGTGGGAAGCATCCCGCGTCTTCCCGATGATGTTGTAGCTGCTATAGCTGCAGAGGTAGATCTATTGTAGATCAGACCATCTACTTTTGAGAATCAATTATGTATAATTATAACTTGTGGCAGATAATGGCAATTAACTGTAAATTTATCAAGTAATCGTTTTGGGTTGTAATAACTTTTAAATTGTGGATTCAAAGACTTGTACTTATTTCAATTTCATCTCTGAGACTATAACGGGTTGTGGTGTGTTAGTGTGGGGTCACAGCATAAGGTTATTATTATTAATTAAGTGAAGTGATATTGTGGAAAGAAAGACCGTGACGACCCGGATCCCCGACCCCGGATCTGGGGGTGTTACACCTGCTAAGCTACATTTGAAACATTTAAATTTTGATTTACCCACCATGTTTCTATTTGGCTTAGTTGCTCCAAAGTTCTTCTTGAACTTGAGCTTGGCAAATCTTCGGGAAAGAAATGCATTATGTTCATCAATATCCTCCATATCTTCTTGGCTCAAAAAATCTTCATTTTCTACTACCAGCCCATTTCCCTTATTTTCACAGACCTTTGAAGTTGATTCAACAGATTCCATCTTCATCTCCTTCTCTTTCTTTAACTCAGCAACTAGTGCAATGGATCCTCCTTCCTTCTTTCCTCTCTCCATCCTCTCATCTTGCTCTATTTCAAGCTCATAAGTTTTCAGGATGCCATACAGTCTCTCCAAAGTAAACTCCTTGTAATCTTGAGAGTTTCTCAATGAGACTGTCATAGGTTTCCATTCCTTTGAAAGAGATCTAAGGAACTTAAGATTGGAGTCTTTTGTCTGATAGACCCTTCCATGCAACTTCAGAGCATTTAGTAGTTTTTGAAATCTATTAAAAATGTCAGTGAGAGACTCAATATCTTCACTATGAAAGTGCTCATATTGCTGAATTAGCAGCTGCATCTTATTTTCCATGACTTGTTCAGTGCCATCACAGATAATCTGTATTGTATCCCAAACTTCCTTAGCAGTTTTGCAATTGATGATGTTGTCAAACATGTCACCATCAACTCCATTGAACATAATATTCATGGCCTTCTTATCCTTCCTGACTTGTTCAATATAAGGATCTGACCATTCATGCCTTGGTTTGGGAACTGATGGCTCATTTCCAGTTGCAGCTCTCATTGGTACATGAGGGCCTCTCTCTATCCAATCTACATAAGCCTCATCTTGAGAAAGTAAGTGAAGATGCATTTTTACCTTCCAGTGATGGTAATTATCTTTGTCCAGAAAAGGAATCTTGACTCCTACATCCTCCTTGTTCATCTTGTTGTTTGTTGTGATCTTTAAACTTTTTCTTCTTCAAGAGCTTGCTCTGATACCAATTGTTAGTCCCTAACAATGCAACAAGAATTAAAGAAGGGGGTTGAATGCAATTCTTGAAACTTTTTCTTGGTTTAAAAATGTTCTAACTTATAATATATATCTGTGTGAATTGATTTGCAAAGTGCGGAATAATAAATTGGAATGAATCAAAACACTAAGTAATAAAAACACAAGTCTTTAAAACTTTCTGGTGGATTAAAAAGTATCCACCAGAGATATATAAATATATCGAGAGAACTCTGTGAAGCTTGAGTAGCTCACAGCTGCTTACAAATGAGAACAACTAAATTTACAGAGAAATGCTAAGGATGCAGCTTACAATTGTTTCTCTGGAATAATGTTCTTAGTCTTCTTGTTGTTCTAATTGCTACTTCTTGGTTTATATATCACCAAGATTGCAAAGTAATAAGACAAGATAATAAAACAAAACCTATCAAGTCTAATACTATGTTGCTTCATTACTCTATTCCAACATCTTTGAATATCTTCATAATAGCATGGAAATGGCAATACTTCTTTGTTCTCTAAAACCCAGTTGAATAGGCTTCCACATTCCTTTTGCATACACTCAATGCATGTGACTGTGTTGTCACTGTCAACAGATGTTTGAATTGATTATCCGTCGGGTACATGATCATCCGTCGGGTTGCCTTGTTGATCATCCGTCGAGTGGCATTGTCGTTTATCCGTCGGGTAGCTATCTGGCACTTGACTTCATTTCATTTATGCAGAATTACAAGACATCATCTATGTACAATTAATCAACCTATTCTGCATATCTAATTAAAGTCAACATGACTTGAGTGCTACTACAGAATCTAAACAAGGTGTATGCAGAAATGTGCTACAGACTCATTATTACACAAGCTACTCACTCAATGGATAATAAATCATCATCCGTCGGGACTATATTGAGTCATCCGTCGGGAATATATTCCTTATCCGTCGAGTGCTACATTTTTCACTAAGTAAAATCTACTAAGGTGTTTTGTTAATGAAATCATCAAGTTCACAACATATCCACAACAGATATATTGGTCCTTTTGAAGTTTTGAGTCAAGTAGGGAAGGTGCCCTATAAATTAGCTTTCCCGCCTCTGTATCAGCATGTGCATAATGTGTTTCATGTGTCATTACTTAAGAAGTATAATCCTGATGCCAACCATATGATAGAATATAGAGATTCAGGTAGACCTGTCATTTATGGGGCAACCTGTCAAAATACTCGACTGGCAAGAGAAGAGTCTTAGAAATAAGTTGGTCAATTTGGTAAGAGTACTTTGGAGAAATCCCAAGATTGAAGAAACGTGGGAACTAGAGTCGGATATGCGTAGCCGGTATCCTCACTTATTCTCCTAGATTCTGAGGATAGAATCCTTAAAGGGGGAGAGGATGTTACGACCGGTATTTCTAAAGTCTATCTATATATAATTTTGTGTTTATAATTAAAATTTAAATTGTGTGGAATTATAAATGTGGATGATCTATATGACTGAGTGCCTATAAACTAAGTGTTTAATGTATTAGTTTATATAAAAAAATTTGAAAAGAAAATCTTATCATTTAGTATTTTTAAATGATAATCAAAATTACTTCATTTTATATGAAAAATCAATTTTAAAAATCTTTTAACAATAAATTCTCAAATTTTATATCATTAAATTTCTAAAATCATAAGCTATTTTATGATATTTATTTTGTGATTTATGGAGGTGCATTTATATTTATAAAAATTGTTTTATATAAATTAGTTGATTTTTAAATTGCAAATTACTTAGTTGTCCATGCATGCAAATACCCTCCAATTCAATTTAAAGGGCATAAGAGACAATTCATACCCCACTAACCTTCTTCTATCCACTTTGCATGCTACTGATCTTTAGTTGTAAATTCATATTCTACTATGCATGTTAGAGATAGGGCATTATTTTCAAGTATAATCATGTTATATATGCTCTCCTTTTCGAAAATGTACATGCATGCTTAGTTTCCGTTAAATTCGACCTTATATGTGCTTAAAATGAATTGTTTCCTTGATATTATGCTTGATCTTAGTTGTTAAAAGGTAGTGTGCATGATCTTTTCAAGTAGTTAAGTATTTTAAGTCGAATTTATGAGCTAATAACCCTCTTGTTAAGTCGAACTTGATTTAGTGATTATCTTGAGTTGCATGTTAAGTTTTATTTTGCATGTTGGTACTATAGGGCGTGGATGATCTCCATTATTGGTTGAGGCCTTAGTTTAGAGTCTTATAGTAGTAAATTTTTCTTGGTTGAGATTTAATTCGTGGTTTTAAAGTGGGAGTTAAGGTGGAAAGGCTAGGATAGAATCCTAAATTTTTTTCCAGATTTGCATGGGCATTTCTTAGGCATTGTTAGGCCCAAGCCACAAGGAGTTAAGACTTGGGGTATAATTGAGTCTAGAAGTCACAAATTAGAGAAAACCAACCATTTAGTGAGGTGCACACACCAAAATTTAGAATCTGTCAAGCAGGGGACAGTTTTGTTGCAACTTAGAAATGAGGAGTTTTGACCATGTCATGGATAGGCCCTCACTAGGCCTGGTTAGACCTAGTTAGAGGGAGTGTCAGAGGAGTTTTTCCAAATATAGTTCATAGGACTTGAGTTAGAATCATGTGTCATAAGTTAGGGCAAAACAAAATACTTTTCTTTCCAGAAAATAGGGGAACATTGGACTTTAAGCTTAGGCCCAGGTAGGCCCAAGCTAGGCCCTTGAGCCACACCAAGTTTGGGAGTTGCCTTATGGTCAGAAGAGTCTACTGTAGAAGTTTTAGAGGTAAACTTGAAGTGTAAGGGTGTCAATTGTACTCATAAACCCATTGGTGTCACCCTGAAATCACTATAATGAGCAAAATCACTTAACCATTAGTTTTAGGGAACTTATGAGTGAGGCCTAGGTTGACCACCATAGTTAAGATAGTATGAGGTCAATAGAGTGTAAGGCCTAAGTCAGGGTCCATAAGAACTTGATGGGTTAGAAAAGGCACTTCGAGTTATGAGGATGATATTAAGAGTTTTGGCTAGTTTAGCATAACTAAGTGACTTGAGTAAGTGGAGTGAGATCATCCAAGCCTAGTGGTGAAATATAGTGTGTATGGATATATTATTATGTACTTAAATGTGTTATGTGAACATGTGTGGCTATGTGAACTATTATGATTATAAGGTAATTATAAGTGTGTATGTGTATATAAGCCTAAATGCCAATATGCGTAATTTCGGTTTATAATTAGGTTGAGTTAGTGAGTATATATTATAATGAGGATATTATTATTTTTGTAGGATCGCGAGATGAGGGTAAACTTGCCATTAAAGTCGAGTGAAGCTCTAGTTGCTCCCACCTGACAGTCAAGTCAAGCCTTTCTCAAGGCAAGTGTTTCAACCTACCTTTTGGTTACACTACAAGTGTGTGATAACCCAGTTCTTATATATGATGCGAGTATTCTAATTCACCTTGATATATATGATCCAAATGGTTTCAAATCTATCTTTCGTATTATATGAAAATGCCATGAACCCTCAAGTATTTATTGTAAGTAGTTTAATTTTGCTTGGAGTTCTATGCAAGTAATTCAAAAGTCGTACCAGGCTAATATACCAAGTAATTATGATGTGGAACCTTGTGCAAGTTATACTCAGTAACCTTATCTTGATACCTAAAAGTCAGCTATCCCTTAAAAGTCATTCATGATTGCTTGATAACCCTATTCTTACTCCTAAAACATGATACCATGTTATACTTTGAACTGATGCTCACCTTCTTTATATTTCAATACCTATGTCTTATCTAGAACCATCCTTGAACCTAGTTTGACTTAGTTCCTTCATACTATCCGATAACCCTGCTAAATCTCATTGTTAGATTCCTTGTGAGTAGAAACCTTGCAATTCCCTTGATAAAGTATAGTTTAGTTGATCATGGCCTTGAAATTTAGTGGACCTATTCCTTGTGCTTCAAAGTTGATCTAGAACGCTTGATAAAGATGCTCACTGTTTAAGAAATTAACCGTCACTTGGCATCAGTTTTTAAAATAAAAATTAAAAAGTGGATTTTCAGTCCCAAAAGGGGACAAATACTTTCTTTAAATAGTGGATCTGGACTGAGACGCAAGTTCTTTCCGCTCTTAATTTGTAGGCTTAAAGGTTGCCTAGGGATCCCATTAATGTTCTAGAACCCAGCGATGTTCGGGATTACTTCGTGGCTGATCACCGGCTGTAATCCGTAGCGTCATAAATGGTTTTTGATAAGGAAATGGTTTTGAATGGTTTTATTACAAGAAAAGATGCCATCACCCTGAACGTTTATCTCTTGATACTATATTGTTGAATCTTTCAATTCCATTGTTAATATTTTATTCTTGTTTATGTATATTATAGCGCTTGCTGAGCATTTGGCTCACTACTTGCTTACGCTGATATTACAGCTAGCAGATATGGTTAGATTCAAGCAGACAGCGCGTAAGACTTGTGATGCCGATTCGTGTGTTTGAGCTCAGGTAGTTAGTAATCGTATTGTGTGGGGACTCGATATTAATAATCAGGTTGTAATATTTAATATTATTGGGCTGTTCCAAACCCTAAACTGTAAGATCTTGGATTCAGATGTATTTACTTCCTTTTGTTAACTAATATAATTACTCGTATATTATCTTTTGTAAATGTTTGGGGCGTGACATTTTTAAATTGTATTAATATTGTTAAGTTGATTTGTCATTTTTCAGAACTATATTAAAAATAACATTCTTTTGATATCAATGATAGTAAATAGTAAATTACTACCATCCAGATAAATTACTAATACTGTTTGTCAAACAATATTAATCATTCAGCACGGTATACTATCAAATTAATTCCATCCAGATAAATTTTAAAAAGAAATTAACAAACAACATGAATCATTAAGGTGTTCAGAATAACCACTCGTTCAGATTATTCAGAAATTTTACTGGTTTAGCAAATGTGATTCAGATTTAACAAATGGGGCCTAAGTCATATTGACAGCCCTAAGGATAAGTTGTATGATAATCTATATTTGTATTCTGTAATTCTATTCCTTGAGTCTGTAAAAATGTTTAGTAGATTAGACTGAGGGATTTTTCTATGAACAACCTTTAAGATAAGGAATAAACTCTGGAAGAAGATTAAATACTGATCATGTCTCAGAGAAAAGTGTAGCAGCTTGGATTTGAATAAAACTGATTTAGGAAAAAAATTCTAAGCTAGATATCGACAAGTCAAAGATCAAGGGATATCGAGAAGTCTGTCGAGAAGTCCAAAATGACTCACGAGAAGTCTCAAGATATATCAATAAGTCAATCTACATGTAGAAATCTCAGATATCGATAAGTCAAAATGTTTATGTAGAGAACTGAAGAAATTGACAAGTCATTTCTTCATGTAGAAATCTAGAGATATCGACAAGTCAAAATTTTCATGTAGAGAACTCAAGATGTCGACAAGTCAAAAGCTTATATCAGGAACTAGAGATGTCGACAAGATATTCTACAAGTCAAGAACTAGAGACCTCGACAAGTCATATATGTCGAGAACTCGAGACATCAATAAGACATTTTACTTATCGATATGTCACTTCTCTATAGAACAAAAGGAGACCTCGACAACCTATCTCATAATTTAGAATGCAGACAAGTTCAAGATTCAAGATTATCAGTCAATAAACAATTCATTCACTGATTAGAAAGACTACAAAAGCAGCTTGAAGAATACAGGATCATGGGCCAAGATTTACTGGACAAATGATGGTCACATACCTACAAGATTCTGCATAGATTTTCTAACACCGGAAAAGAAAATAGACAAGATAGCTTTAGAAACTGCGTTAGTACAGTTTAGTGCAAGTTTTTTAAACCCGTGTTGTTGGTATATAAAATATGCACGGGTCCTTAGTTTAGCAGAAAGAAAAAAAGATCTAAAAAATCTTGTATTCTCTCTCAAGATTTGTAGTTGAGATCTTATTTCTATGAAAACATAATTACAGCAAGACAAACTTAATTAATACCATTAAGTGAGTTTTTGATAAATTTTTCTATGTGTTTACTGTCAGATAATTTATATCTACAAATTCATATTTGCTTTGTTCAAAATAAGCCAAATACTTTCAAAAGAGGATTAAAATCCAAGAAACACATTCACCCCTCCCCCCGGCTGTGTTATATTTTATTACACACAATATCTAACAAGTGGTATCATAGAAAAATATGAAAGAAAACATATTAAGATCTTGGAAGAATTAGTGCTCAGAAATTAAGCAGTATCAAGATACCTGTCTTTGAAAAGATCAACTACATATTATGGAAGAAGAAAATGATGTTGTTCATAAGGATGACCAACCCTATCTACATTCAGATTCTCAATAATGGATCTTTCATTCCTATGGAAAGAGTTCCTGATTCTACAGATGGAGACATGGTCATACCAGTACATTTTGCACCTAAATATCCTTCAACCTACACAGATCCTGAAAAAGAAAAGATTTCACTGGATAACAGCTTGCAGCTTATATTGATTGAGTCTCTTGATAATGTAATGTACAATAACGTTATTAACTATAAGTTAGCTAAACAAATTTAGGAGAAAATAGAAATAATGTGTGAGGGAACAGAAGAGGTTAGATCTAATCAAAGAAGGATCTTGGTGTCAGAGTATGAGGGTTTTATGGCTAAACCTAAGGAAAGTATAACTGAAGTTTTTGAAAGGTTCAATAAGTTGATAAATGATTTGCAGCTTCATGACAAATATTATGAAGCTGAAGAGGTCAACCTTAAATTCTTGCTCACCCTTTCTGATCATTTGGAACAAAAGATATCAACTATTAGAAAATGAATAGATTTAAGCAGAATGACCCTAGAATTTTTGTATGGGATCTTGAAGACCTATGAGCTAGAAATGTTATAGAGGAAGTCATTGAGAGCTGGTCAAGGACTTGTTGTTAATGGAACTAGTGCCTTGGTTGCAAATGACAAACATCAGAAGATGAACTAGAAGCTCAGACTCCAGTTGTTCAAGCTGTTGAGCAGAATAATAAGGAACCACAAAAGCAACTCATATAGAGCTAGAGGAGGATGAATTCTACACCTTTGATGAACTGGATAAGATTGGCCAGTCAATGGCTTACCTTGCAAGGAAATTCTCTAATATAAGGGTTAAGAAAGGGCTCCTAGGTGGCGCATTTCTGGAGGTACTTCAAGAGAAAGGGTCAAAAATCCAACAACAATAAAAATTAGAAAGAAAAAACTCAGTTAAACTCAACTCGTAAAAGTGGCTGTAAAAGTCAGGGTCTATTAATAGATCAAAGATAAGGTTTTATAACTATGATGAACTAGGTCACTTTTCCACTGAATGTAGAAAGCCAAAGAAAGTGAAGAAAGATAAAGCTTATTTGGAGTTGGAAGCAAAGTATGAAGCACTCTTGAGAAAGCAACAGGGAAAGGCTTATTCTTCCAAAAGGCAAAAGTTGGGAGGATACAGATGATGAGGATGACTGTGAAGAATATGGAAATTATGCTCTCATTGCCCTAGAGCAAGGAGAATCATTTACATCCAAATCATAGGTACTTATTCTGACGATAATTGAATTATATGCCATTTAATATAAAGAAACTATTGAGAAAAAGAGCGTAGAGATGTTTCATATCCACACAAGTATGATGGCAGCTACTGAGAAAGTGAGTAGGATGTCAAAAATAAATGAGAAGCTTGAGATTGAGAAACCTGAGCTAGAACTGTAGCTTGTTGGTCTTGAAAAAGTCAAACAAGAAAATGAGTACCTCAAGAACAAGATGAATTGTGCTGGAGAAGTGGAAGCGATGTTAAGAGAAAAGATTGAAAAAAATGATTTGAAGCTCAAATCATTAAAGAACGCATCTCAGTTGATTGGTCAGTATCATGAGAAAAATAAACCATGTGCTAACATAGATATTGGTTTGGATTATAAGGCCTTGAACTCTCACAAGAAAATTGAAGCTGACAAAGGGAAATAAATTGAGAACCACGATGTTACTGTGATGCTGAAAAGAGTAAATGCACCTTTGTTTAAAGCTTGTTAAGTAAATTTTAATGAAGTTGAGCTGGAAATCAAGCAAGAAATTACAGATGAAGACAAGAAGAAGAAAAATGTAAAATCCACTCCAATCATTTAATGAGAGAAGAAGCCTGTAGTGATTCAAGATACCAAGACACCAACAAAGGATATCAAAACTGAAAATAATGGGAAAAAGAAGAAGAACGAAAATGGAAAAATAGGTGTAAATAAGAGCAACAATTATGCCTATATTGCAGATGCTCCAAGGAAGCAATGTCAGAAATTTGGCTCAATAAATCATCTAACTCAACTTTGTAGAAAGGCTGTTAGTAAGCCAAAAGTTAGATCATGCAAGTACAATGAGGCACTAGATGAAGATCCCTATTATTTTTTTTATAAGTTTGATTACATTCCTTTCAATATGAAGGTTATGAAAAGCTGTCATAAGTTGAGAAAAGATCTCAAGGAAGTAAATCTTGGATCCGAGATTAAAAAGGAAAATGTTGATCAAACTATGAATGTTGTTCTTTTTAAAAATTCAAATTCTACTTCTGAAATTTCTACGAAAAAGAAGAAAGTACCCAACACTTCTTGGGTAGCTAAACACACTTAATCCTCATTGTGTACGGGGCAAGAAAAATATAGTCATATGGATCATTGACAGTGGATGTTCCAGGAATATGACAGGTGATAAAGCCCTACTATCATAATTTGCGGAGATGGTTGACCCATTGGTGACTTTTGGAGACAATAGCAAATGATTCACAATGGGATATGGCAAGTTAATTTCTGGGAATATTGTCATTAATGATGTAGCACTAGTTGCTGGTCTTGAGGTGAATCTTCTAAGTGTCAGCCAGTTTACAGACAAAGGTTTCAAAGTAATATTTGACAAAGAAGATTGTTCAATTACTAGCAAGAAAACTGGTGAAGTTGCTCTGAAAGGAGTAAGGAAAGGAAGTCTGTTTGTTGCAGACTTGAATTCAGCAAACAAAGATAGAAAATGCTGTTTTTACACCAAGACATCCACTGAGCAAAGCAAACTTTTGCACAAGAAGCTCTCTCACCTGAATTATAAAGCATTCAATACCTTGGTGAAAAAGGAACTAGTGAGAGATATGCCAACTCTGAAATTTTCTCAAGATGAAGTCTGTGAGGCTTGTTAAAAAGGAAGAATGAAGAGGTACGACCATAAGAGCAAGGCTATAAATTCAATAAGTGCTCCATTGGAGCTTATTCACATGGACCAATTTGGACCAGTTAATGTCTTGTCTATATCCATAAAGAAATATACACTGGTCATAGTGGATGACTACTCAAGATACACTTGGTTGGAATTTATGTATTCAAAGGATGAAACTCCACACATCATCATTGAACATATAAAGAAAGTTTAGAAGTAGGCTGAGGATCAAAATTGTGTTAAAAGATTGAGAAGTGATAATGGAATAGAATTTAGGAATGCAACTTTAAGTGAATTTTGCAAAGATAAGGGCATTGTTCAAGAGTTCTCAACTGCAAGGACACCTCAACAAAATGGTATGGTTTGAATGAAAAAACAGAACCTTATTTTAAGGTACAAGAACAATGCTGCAAGATGCCAATTTTCCAATAAGTTTTTGGGAAGAAGCTCTTAACACTGCATGCTATACTTAAAACAGACATCTAATCAACAAAAACCTTGGCAAGTCACCTTACTCAATTTTGTGGAAAAAAAAACCTACTTTAAAGCATCTGTATGTGTTTGAAAGCAAATGTTTTGTGCTCAAAGACAACTCTGAATATGTTGGAAAATTTGACTCTAAAGTATTTGAAGCTATTTTTCTGGGATATTCATTAGAAAGAACTACCTACAGAGTTTATGTGCTTGAGCAAAAGAAAATTATGGAAACCATAGATGTGACCTTTGATGATGACAAGCGTTCGGGTTTGGAATGCCTTGATGAATATGAAGCTGAAGCCTTGAAATTTGAAAATCTAAATATTGATAGTGATTTTGAAGATGAAGCTGAGATCAACATAAACAGCATAATAGAGGAAGAATAAAAAATCCAGTGAATTTTGAAGATGAAAATTCATCTCAAAGTAAAAACACACCTGAATTTGATGGCACAAACTCTTGGAGATGAAAAAATGATAGTTCTGCAAGTCATGCCAATAATGAAGAAAATACAGACAACTCTGGTCAACAAGATCACACCAGATAATGGGATAGGAGTCACATAAAAGATGCTATAATTGGTGATCCAAATGCTAGAGTAAGAACTGGGAGTGCCACTGTAAATGAATGCTTGCATGCATGCATTCTGTCTGAAATTGAGCCAAAGAAAACTGAGAAAGCTTTACTTGATCCTGACTGGATAACTGCTATGTAAGAAGAGCTAAATCAATTTGAAATAAATAAAGTTTGGGAATTAGTTTCTGAACCAAAGAACAGAAGCATCATTGGAACAAAATAGGTGTATAGGAACAAAATAAATGAAAATGGAATTTTGACAAGGAACAAAGCAAGACTGGTTGCCAAGGGCTACTCACAAGAAGAAGGAATTGATTAAGATGAATTTTTTTCTCCAATTACAAGATTTGAAGCAATAAGAATTTTTCTTGCATTTGCTACACATTCAAATTTCAAGGTATATCAAATGGATGTGAAAAGTGCATTCTTTAATGGTGAATTGGAAGAAGAAGTCTATGGGCAACAACCACCTGGCTTTGAAGATCCAGAATTTAAAAACTTTGTGTATAAACTGTTGAAGACTCTTTATGGATTAAAGCAAGCACTTAGAGCATGGTATGACACTGTCTGAATTTCTACTAAAGCATGGATTCACTAGGGAACAACTGATAAAACTCTATTCTACAAGCAGCATGGTAAATACATTATCCTAGTTCAAATCTATGTTGATTATATCATTTTTGGTTCTACAAATAAAAAGCTATGTCAAAGATTTTTAATACTCATGTAGAGTGAATATAAGATGAGCATGATGGGAGAACTAAGTTACTTCCGTGGCCTTCAAGTTATCCAAAGAAGTGATCGAATCTTTATCAGTCAAACCAAGTATGTCAAAGATTTGTTGAAGAAATTTGAAATGGTTCACTGCTCACCTGCATCAACACTATGTCTAAAGCTATCAAGTTGGATGAAGATAAGAAAGCAAAAAGTTTAGACATTTCAGGTTATAGAGCTCTTTATTTTACTTAGCTGCTAGTAGACCAGACATCATGTTTGCAACATGTCCGTTACTAGATTTTAAGCAAATCCTAAAGAATCATATTTGATGGTTGTCAGGAAGATTTTCAGATACTTGAAGGGAACAACAAGCTTGGGATTGTGGTATCCTAAGGGAACTGGTTTTGAAGCTGTTGGATACACAAATGCAGATTTTGATGGGTGCAGGGTAGACAGAAAGAGTACTAGTGGAAACTGTCAATTCCTTGGTCAAAGACTTGTTTCTTGGTACAGTAAGAACAACAATCTGTGTCAACTTCTACAGCTGAAGTTGAATACATAGCTGCTAGAAGTTGTTGTGCTCAAATGCTTTGAATTAGAAATCAAGTAATGGACTATGTGAAAGTGTTTGTCCTAAATCCAATCATGTATGATGACTTAGGAAGAACTTTCTTGTATTCTTATTTGATTTCATTAATATTAATAAAAGATTTATTTTGGTTTTATTATGGGCTTTATCTATTTAAAGTGTTTTGAATAAGATGTTCCATAGTTTAAAGTAAAGCTTCTAGAATTATAATGAGATTATAATAGTGAGATCCAGAAGATGATAACTTTAAACTTAAACAGTTCCTGATCATAGGATAACTAATCGGAAGTTAGTGAATCCACAAAGATTGGTACATGCTATGTTTGCTCCCTTCAGGAGGATGTCTATTTTAATAGGCATTTGTGTGGTGACACTATAGCTAGTATGTAGGTGCTTATTAGGGAATAAGTTCACTGAACATGACTCGATAAGTTGGACAACTAATGGAGATTACTCACGTGTCAATAGTTATTCACTGAGTGATAGTTGTACAAGTGTCCTTAGACTTGAGATTGTTAAAGTTATCTTTTATATAATGAACTGTGCTTTGGTTTAGTCCTTAGTCTCAAGGACATCCATTAGGTCTATTTTGGGCATAGGGATTTGTGTATGGAGATAGTTAACGTCAATAGAGGATCTACCCCTTCCAGTATAGGAAGAGAATATCCTATGTTATTCTTAGTATGCGAGTTCTGGAATCTCTGGTGAGAGTGTATGAAATTTGAAAGGAGTTTCTAATTTGCATTATTATGAACTTTGCATTATGAATAAGAAATCATATGATTAAATTTGATAGGCCTGACACGAGATCAATGCCTTATTTTTAATCAGGATATTGTAAGGGTAGAAGGAATTCATTGTACGGTAACTAGTCACTGACAGGTTCTTGGTATTCTAAGCAGTGAATTCATATTATCCGGATAGCCGCGATATGTTGAGAAGCATCACTCACGATGTAGAATAAATATTATTAATCAGTTAATTATATTTAATGAAGTTTAGAATTCATATAAATAATAAATAGAAGGTTTATTATTATTTATTTCTACTACCGGCTTAATATTGAACCTACAGGGTCACACCATAAAAAGATTAATTTATTGATGAAGGTATTTTGAGAGAGCAAGGTATTTTCTAAAGAGTTTAGAAAAATAATAATGATTAAAAAGTTTTAATTATTATTTAAACATTTTATAAGATAAAGTGTGGGATTTATATAATAATATATATTGATATATTAATTATATGAAAACCTACTGAGCCCTATATAAAGAATGAGATGAGAAGGGTTTTGGGATGCACTTGTATTTTTGTGAAAACTTAGTTGCCACCCACTCCTTCATCTCTCTCTCTCTCTCAAAAGAAAAGGGCACCACTTTTATAAAGCTTCATCGAAGGATTATTCTTAGTGGATACCAGTAGAGTGCTTCACACTCTGAGGAGCAACTGCTAGCATCCATTGTTATAAAGCTTCGATTTTCAAGGTATGATTATGATTCCTCCGCTCCCTTGATTTTATATGTTTTTCTATATGTAGGATACATGGTTTTACGGAATAATTTTGATATCATGCTTCCGCTCGTCCGTAAATTCCTTCATTGGCATCAGAGCCAGGTTCTGCATATAGAGATTCATATAAAAAAATTCAGATTTTTTTATGCATGTATGGATTTATTATGATTTTTGCAAGTTTATTTAGATTTAATTATGAATTAATTTGAAATAATTTTTGCATTGGATTTTGACCACTTATCTGGGTTCTACAAGTGTTGTAGATCATCTAGGTATTGTTATTCATAATTTTGCGATATGTAGATTATTTGTTATGATTTTTTTAAAAAAATTGTTTTAATTAAAATTCATAAAGTAATTATGCATGTGAATAAATATGAATTTAATATTTGCTTCCATGCATTGGCTGATCTTGTAATTGTTGCTACAGTAAATGATTTCGTCAGTTTTTGTTTTGGGACATAAATGCAATAACAGTTACAAAAGGGTCCAATAATGATAATAATAATAGTTATTATTAATGCTACAATAAATGAATTCGTTAGTTTTTGTTTTGGGATTTATATAATAATTTTGAACTGTTTATATTCCTGGAAGTGTTTTAAAACTTCTTTTAATTGTTTTAATTGCTTTTAAATACTATAATAAATCCATACATCAATATATATCAATGTGTGACATGATATTACTTGCATGCTTACTTGTTTATTTATTTATTTTTATATATGAGATATATACCTATGTTTACCATGCGATGATAGATTTAGGTGAACTTAAATCAATATAAGGCGTACACTAGAAAATCTAGAATATGAATCATTTCTTGACTTAACATAATATTATGAATACAATCATGAGATTCTTGTATTTATGAAACACATAATTAAATATGAATTTTCAATATTGAGAGAAAGGATGATTCTGTCAAAAGCGGATTTCGATCTGTAAGAAAGGGGTATTAAGTGACGCCTCTTGACAATGTTCCCCCCGATCTGGGAATCATCCAATTATTGATTATTGATTTGAAATATTTAATTTAAAAGGAAGAATCTCTTTATAATATGATTATGATTGTAACATAATATAATCCCTCTAAAATTAAATAATATCAAGTACTAATTGGCCAATGACACAACGGGCTTGTGTCGGTCATAGCCTTCCAACATGGTAGAAAGTAGTTCTCATTTTTGAATCATTGTCGTTTCGTGCTATAGCCGAGGGCTTTGATTTTGAAATAAGAAATACTTGTCTATTGCATAGAGATGTGTACAATGAATTAGAATCTAATAGTCGTTACGTGCTACAGTCGTGGTCCGTTAGAGAGTGATTCAATTGTATGAAATGTTGGGTTAGACTTGACTTAGAATATTTAGTTTGTCCTGCTACAGCCGTGACTCAAATTATTCAAGAGGCTAAATTTTTATTAGGGTATAACATAAGATGTAATTGACAAGAGTTGTATGCCTATTGAACATCACATGGCATTTCGTGCTACAGCCGAGGTTGTGTGATGGAATGTAGGATCCCTATTCCCACTAGCATTATACATGCTTAATTTTTCACTTAGGGGGTTGTATAAATTAGATAAAATAGTGGGAGCCACTTATGAATAAAGACCCGATTCATATAGTATTTTGAAATGTAATTGAATATTTGCTAAGTGTTGTTATGTGTTTATCATTTACAGTTTTACTATATATGTTATGTCTTCTGCACTATCACTCCGGAGCATACTAGAAGCTCATAAATTGACTGGTCCAAATTTTGCTGACTGGCTTCGAAACTTGAGAATTGTTCTCAGGGTCGAGAAGCTGGAATATGTGCTTGACTCGCCTAAGCCTGCTGAACCTGTTGACGATGCACATAATGATGAATATGTTGTGTATCGTAAGTAGATAAATGATGCAAATGTTGCTTAATGTATCATGCTAGCTTCCATGAACATTGAGCTACAGAAGCAGCATGAGCATATAGATGCTCACACTATCCTAACGCATCTACAAGAGTTCTATGATGTGGCAGGGAGGACAGCTCGATATGAGATATCGAAGGAGCTGTTCGGCTGTAGGATGTCTGAGGGATCATCTGTGAATGACCATGTACTTAAGATGATCAACTTTATTTAACGTCTTGGACAACTTGGTTTTGCCATGGATGGGGAGCTGATTCAAGACTTGGTCTTGCAATCACTTCCCGGTTCATTTTCACAGTTTGTTGTGAACTTTCACATGAATAAGCTGGACGTCAGCCCGGCTGAACTCCACAACATGTTGAAGACTGCGGAATCGAATTTTCCCTCTAAGAAGAGTTATGTTCTTTTAATTGGTGAAGGTTCTAATCCTAAGAAAAGGAAGAGGAACCCTCCCAAGAAGAAGAAGAAAGTAGGTGAGAAAAAGCCGATTCCACCAAAAGCTGAAGACCCCAAGAGCAAAGTTGTTTGCTTCCACTGTAATAAGGTGGGGGCACTGGAACCTTGCAGAATTGAAGAAGAAGAAGGGTAGTGAGACTGTTGCTTCTGATTCAGGTATGTTCATGATTGAAGTGAATATATCACTAAGTCAAATTTCTACTTGGGTATTAGATACCGCATGTGGTTCTCACATTTGCAATTCGTTGTAGGGACTAAGGAGAAGTAGGACTCTCGAGAAAGATTAGGGGATTCTACAGATGGGAAATGGAGCAAGAGTTGCTGCTGAAGCTGTAGGATCATTTGATTTACATATGCCTACAGGCAAGACAATTGTTTTAAATAATTGTTATTTTGTTCCCTCAATTGTGAGGAATATTATTTTTATTCCCATGTTAGACTTGGCTGGATTTTTGTTTGTTATTCAGGATAATAAATGTTCAATTCTTAGAGATAACATTCTTTATGGTAGTGGTATTTTAAATAATGGTCTGCATGTATGTGACGTAGAGCATAATTTACTACAAATTGAACATACTAATAAAAGGAAAAGGGATGACGAAAATCTTACCTATTTATGGTACTGCAGACTTGGTCATATTAGTGAAAATAGACTACGGACATTGCATAAAGAAGGGTTACTTGACCCCTTTGATTTTGAATCATATCCTACATACGAGTCTTGTCTATTGGGTAAAATGAATAAATCTCCATTTAGTGGACATGGAGAGAGGGCTACAGATTTGCTAGGATTGGTACACACAGATGTATGTGGACCAATGTCTACGCAAGCCATGGGTGGATTTTCATACTTCATTACTTTTATAGATGATCGATCTAGATCGGATATGTGTATTTGATGAAACACAAGTCTGAAGCCTTTGAAAAGTTCAAAGAATATAAGAATGAAGTGGAGAAACAAACCAAACATAGTATTAAAACCCTTCGATCAGATCGAGGTGGTGAATACTTGAATGGAGAGTTTCTAGATTATCTCAAAGAAAATGGTATAGTCTCTTATTGGACTCCTACATATACTCCACAGTTGAATGGGGTATCTGAAAGGAGAAATCGAACTTTGTTAGACATGGTTCGGTCCATGATGAGCTATGCAGATCTTCCAGTATTCCTTTGGGGTTATGCATTGGAAACCTCAGCATATTTACTGAATAAGGTGCCTTCCAAATCTGTTCCTTAAACTCCATATGAGATATGGAAAGAAAGGAAACCAAGTCTTAAACATGTTAAGATTTGGGGATGTCCAGCTTATATCAAGAAAGTTGACCCTGATAAGCTGGAATCTCGATCTATAAGATGTAGATTTATGGGATATCCTAAAGAGACTTTGGGGTATTACTTTTACACCGATCATAGGGTATTTGTCTCCAGACATGCTACCTTTTTGGAAACACAGTTTATCCTTGAAGGAAACAGTGGGAGCAAAATAGAACTTAATGAAGTTCAAGAAGCGCAAACTACTACGGTTCAAGAGGAAACACATGTTCAGAATGAACAACCTTCTGTGGAACAGCCCATTCGTAGGTCATACCTGAGAGGTTTTATGGCCTTGTCATTGAGAATGACAATGAGTTGTCATTCATTGATGATGACAACCCTATGACCTATAATGAGGTTATGAGTAATATTGACTCAGAGAAATGGCAGAGTGCCATGAAATCCAAAATGGAATCTATGTATGCCAACCAAGTATGGACTTTGGTTGAAGCACTAGAGGATGTAAAGCCTATTTGGTGCAAATGGGTATACAAAAGAAAGATTTGAGCAGATGGCCAGGTGGAGACCTATAAGACCAGGCTCGTGGCAAAAGGATTCAGACAAAGGCAAGGGATTGACTTTGATGAAAATTTTTCTCTTGTAGCCCTGTTGAAATCAATTCGGATTTTGCTTGCGATTGCTACTTACTATGACTATGAGATCTGGAAAATGGATGTCAAAATGGCCTTTCTCAATGGGAAACTTGAAGAGGAAGTGTATATAACACAACCAGAGGGTTTTGTTTCCAAAGGGAATGAACACCTAGTGTGTAAGCTGCTACAAACCATATATGGATTAAAGCAAGCTTCTCATAATCCGTTTTGATGAGACAATCAAAGAGTTTGGTTTTATCAAAAATATAGATGAACCATGTGTCTACAAGAAGGTTAGTGGGAGCGCGGTAACATTTATTGTACTGTATGTGGATGACATACTTCTTATAGGAAATGAATACTGATGCTACAATCAGTCAAAGTGTGGCTATCGAAGAACTTCACTATGAAGGACTTGGTAGAAGCATCCTATATTCTCGGTATGAAGATCTATAGAGATAGATCTAGAAGAATGATAGGTCCTACCCAGGGTACATACATCGAGAAAGTGCTTAAAAGGTTTAGCATGGAAAATTCCAAGAGAGGTCTCATACCGATGAGCCATGGAGTATCCCTTTCCAAAAGGACGTCTCCTAAGACACCTGAGGAAAGAGAGCGTATGAGTAAGATTCCTTATGCTTCAGCAATAGGATCTATCATATATACGATGTTATGTACTAGGCCTGATGTTGCTTACTCAATTAGTGTGATAAGCATATATCAGTTCGATCCAGGAGAAGACCACTGAAAGCAGTGAAGAACATCCTTAAGTACTTGCAAAGGACTGAGGATATTTTTCTTGTTTTTGGTGGATCGGAGTTGAAAATAGAGGGTTATACTGACTCTAGTTTTCAATCAAAAAGTTATGATAGCAAATCCATGTCAGGGTACGTGTTTACTCTGAATGGTGGTGCGATTAGTTGGAAGAGTTCCAAACAGTCTACAACGGCTGACTTAACAGCGGAAGCAGAGTATATAGCTGCAAGTGAGGCTGCAGAAGAAGCCGTTTAGATGAGAACATTTGTTTTTGAGTTGGGAGTTGTTCCTAGCATTGAGGAGCCTATTGTGTTGTATTGTGATAACAACGCATTAATAGCACAAGCCAAGGAACCTAGGTCTCATAAAAATTCCAAACATGTTTTGTGACGCTTTCATTTGATTAGGGAAATCATTGAAAGAGGAAATGTCAAGATTGAGAGAGTTGACACACAAAACAAGATAGCAGACCCACTCACAAAGTCATTGTCTCAGATTCACTTTGATCGTCATAAAGAAAATATGGGTATTAGATACTAGGGTGATTGACTCTAGTTCAAATGGGAGATTGAAAGTGTTTTTCTTAAATCCAATTATGCATGATGAGTTAGGAAGAACTTTCTTATATTCTTATTTGATTTCATTAATATTAATAAAAGACTTATTTTGGTTATATTATGGGCTTTATCTATTTAAAATGTTTTGAATAAGATGATCCATAGTTTAGAGTAAAGCTTCTAAAATTATAATGAGATTGTAATAGTGAGATCTAGAAGATGATAACTTTAGACTTAAACAGTTCTTGATCATAGGATAACTAATTGGAAGTTAGTGAATCCGCAAAGATTGGTACATACTATGTTTGCTCCCTTCAGGAGGATGTCTATTTTAATAGGCATTTGTGTGGTGACACTATAGCTAGTATGTAGGTGCTTATTAGGGAATAAGTTCACTGAACATGACTCGATAAGTTGGACAACTAATGGAGATTACTCACGTGTCGATAGTTATTCACTGAGTGATAGTTGTACAAGTGTCCTTAGACTAGAGATCGTTAAAGTTATCTTGTATATAATGAACTGTGCTTTGGTTTAGTCCTTAGTCTCAAGGACATCCATTAGGTCTATTCTGGGCATAGGGATTTGTGTATGGAGATAGTTAACGTCAATAGAGGATCTACCCCCCTTCAAGTATAGGAAGAGAATTTTGTACGTTATTCTTAGTATGCGAGTTCTGGAATCTCTGGCCAGAGTGTATGAAATTAGAAAGGAGTTTCTAATTTGCATTAATATGAACTTTGTATTATGAATAAGAAATCATATGATTAAATTTGATAGGCTTGACACGAGATCCATGCCTTATTTTTAATCAGGATATTGTAAGGGTAGAAGGAATTCATTGTACGGTAACTAGTCACTGACAGGTTCTTGGTATTCTAAGCAGTGAATTCATATTATCCGGATAGTCGTGATATGTTGAGAAGCATCACTCACGATGTAGAATAAATATAATTAATCAGTTAATTATATTTAATGAATTTTAGAATTCATATAAATAATAAATAGAAGGTTTATTATTATTTATTTCTACTACCGGCTTAATATTGAACCTACAGGGTCACACCATAAAAAGATTAATTTATTGATGAAGGTATTTTGAGAGAGCAAGTTGTGTTCTAAAGAGTTTAGAAAAATAATAATGATTAAAAAGTTTTAATTATTATTTAAACATTTTATAAGATAAAGTGTGGGATTTATATAATAATATATATTGATATATTAATTATATGAAAACCTACTGAGCCCTATATAAAGAATGAGATGAGAAGGGTTTTGGGATGCACTTGTATTTTTATGAAAACTTAGTTGCCACACTCTCCTTCTTCTTCATCTCTCTCTCTCTCTCTCAAAAGAAAAGGGCACCACTTTTATAAAGCTTCATCTTTATAAAAGCTTCATCGAAGGATTATTCTTGATGGATACCAGTAGAGTGCTTCACACTCTGAGGAGCAACTGCTAGGATCCATTGTTATAAAGCTTCGATTTTCAAGGTATGATTATGATTCCTCCGCTCCCTTGATTTTATATGTTTTTCTATATGTGTGATACATGGTTTTACGGAATAATTGTTATATCATGCTTCCGCTCGTCCGTAATTTCTTCACTTTGGCCTAGTGTTACACAAAATTCCAATCATGTGTGACAATACTAGTGCCATATCTATTATTGCTAATCCAATTAATTATTCTAGAACTAAGCACAATGATGTAAGGTACCATTTTATTAGAGAACATGTTGTAAATGGTACTATTGAGCTTATTTTTGTTCCAACAAAAAAAAGAATTAGCTGACATTTTCACTAAACCTTTGGATAAAACAATTTTCACTAGACTTGTAGGTGAAATTTGTATGTTAAATTCTTCATCCTAAATGCAAGAACTCAACCAATGTGTTCCAGCAGATTAATACCTGGTAAATCAAAATTAATTTGATTTAATTAGAAATTAACTGAAATATGATTTATAAATATTTCAGAATTCTTTGTATATTTATTTCTCAAAAATTCAAACTTAACTTGGAATTTTTCAAATTCTAAGAAAAACTGTCTAATTCTTAATTCACATTTTTTTAATATATGAAATTAATATAAGCTATAACTGGAAAAGAACAAAAGCATGTAGAGAACTTTGTTCTCGATAAGTCTGAATGACTTATCGACAAGTCATTTTGAGACTTCTCGATAAGTCTTTTTCATGATTTCTCGATGGACTTCTCGACAAGCCTCTTTTTGACTTCTCGATAAGTATTATAGGTATTTCGATATAAGTATCAATATTGAGTTCTATAAAAGTATAAATCTTAGACTTATCAATAACTCAGAATTTGAATTATTTAATTCAATAAATTATTTCAGTAAAATACTTTGATATAAAATCAATTCTAATTTTATGTGGATTTATTCAATGTAAATTGGAGTAATTCAGTCCAATTAGGAAAAACTGGGTATTTATTCTACATCTCGATAAGTCACTATATAGTTCTCGACAAGAGTCATGATAGTGATATCTCGACATGAGTTTTCTAATTTACGTGACTATTCGATAAGCAAATATCAACCGTTTATTTCTTAGTTCTCAACAATTCACATATTTATTCTATAAATACCCAGACATCTCGACATAACCCCTCTTTACGCTTTTGAGATCTCTATTGACCTAATTTTTTACCAATTTTCACCGCTCTCACTCTCTTCAAGCCTTGTCTTCCTCTCATCACTTACCCACTCAAATTCAAACACTTTCAATGGTTGCCAACAATGTTACAGTTGTTATCCCCAAGGATGGAACCAACTATTTAGCATTTATGGATACAAACCAAGCACCTAATAACTTCAAGTGTTTTGTCAAATTCCTTTATGAATCCTATCTCGCAGGAGATTTGACTGTTTATCCTGTGTTGTACATGGATGTGCTTAACGAGTTTTGGAATTCAGCTGTTGTAAACATAATTTTCCAGCCGAATCAAACAGTCTCATTGGTAGTTAACTACACAATTTCAGGTGTTGCTGTGGAGTTTGGTGTTGATGATGTCAACTAGGCCTTGGGCATACCCACAAACAGCATTGTGGCGGCTCCAACAACACAGGAGTTGGTTGAGTTTATGGATTTCATAAACTACAGTGAGAAGATTGATATGGCCAGGATGAACAAGAAGAATCTAAGGAGAGAATGGTCCTTCATCTTTGACTCCATCATTAAATTTTTCACATGCAGGAAGACTGGTTATGACAATATCTCCAGTGTGGTGCAGAAGCTGGTGCATTCCATAACATACAACAGGAACCTTAATGTTGGTGTGTTGATCCTGGAAGAACTCAGCACAAGGCTGACCATGCCTTTGGTAAGTAGAGGTAAGGAAATATTCTTCCCTAGGTTTATAATGTCCATTTTAAATCATAAAGTAGCTGACATTCATATGCTTGAAGGAATAGATAGAAATGAAATATGCAATTGTAAATAGGTGTCCAAAGTTTTATTTGGTTCACTGACTACAAAAAATCAAGTAAAGGTAGCTCTAAATATCACTAACTTTATGTTGGAGAGATTTAGAACCTACCCTTACCATATGTCTGACATGAGGTCTACTACAATTACTAGTACAGCTATAGCCTCTGCACTTATAGAAGTACAAAAATAGGATAACACACTGGGGCCTTCCACAGCTGAGACCCTTCTTTCTCAACCATTAGAATCTAGCAAGCCAACTACTTCATCCTCTAAAAAAGGATGGAGTTGGTAAAAAGAATAGAAAACAAACACCTTGGCCAGTTGTTACTGAGAGTGGTGAGGACCAAACAAACATTGGGTCAACCCTGGTCAGAAAACCAAAAAAGCAAAGGAAGGTTGAGTTGATCACTCAAATAGTCACCTCTGCATCTTCCCAAAAAGATTCAGTTGTAACAAAAGGGCATCATCAGACTCTAAAGGAACCTTCTCAACAAGGTGTCACTATTGAACAAAGCATTATTTCCAATGCATCTTGTATAGAGTCTAAACCACCTCTTAAGCAATCTCAAGAGGTCGAAAAAAGTCATTTAGATGGCAAACACAGTGAGAGCACATCTTGAAACTCCATCATTCATTAGGGGAGTTGCCAAAAATCAATCCTGAACTCACTCATATCATATCACAAATTTCTTCTTCATATAATGAAAGGCTTGAATCCACTTCTCAAGCCTTTCCAACATCATGTAACACAGTTCAAGAAACTGTGGTCACCACTCAAAAAAATCATTAGATGGTGAGAGGCTACATATAACGACTCATATATTTATGTATTATATAAATGTGTTATTGTTGAATAATTAATTAAATAAAATATGCAGATTGGTCTCTTTTCAGCACGTTTGCTTTCCATAGAGTTTTTTTTTGGCTTATATGGTGCAACTGCCACTTTTCAGAGATGCATGATGGCTATATTCTCTGATATGATTGGAAATAATGTCGAAGTGTTCATGGACGACTTCTCCATCTTTGGACATTCGTATGATGGATGCTTGAATAATCTCCGTTTGGTGCTCAAAAGGTGTGTGGAAACCAATCCGGTGCTCAATTGGGAAAAATGTCACTTCATGGTGCAACAAGGCATCATTCTTGTGCATAAGGTCTCTAGTAAGGGTCTTGAGATGGATAAAGCCAAGGTGGGAGTCAATGAAAATCTTCCTCCACCTATTTCTGTGAAAGGAATCCGTAGTTTTCTTGGTCATGCGGGTTTTTATCGGCTTTCATCAAGGACTTCTCTAAGATATCTAAGCCGTTGTGTAACTTGCTCGAGAAAGATGTGCCCTTTAAATTTGATGATGAATGCTTGGCAGTATTCGAGACTCTCAAGAAGAGTTTGATCACTGCACCAGTTATTACGGCACCTGATTGGAGAGAACCTTATGAGATGATGTGTAATATCCGGGATATATCGTGTAATTATTTTTGCTATTATATAATTATTATGTGTGTTCAGTATCTATTCTGTGAGTTAATTGTTAAGTGTTATCTGTACTTGAATATTCAAAAATAATATTAATTGAGTATTTTAATTTTTATATGTCCAAAATAAAATATAGATAATTGTCATATCTTCCTAATTATTTTTATGTTGGTTTATGGATTTATAAGAATCATATGAAATTTCTAAAATCTTATTCCGGGTAATTAAAATCTATTTTATAAAAACGGGAACCAACCGACGTCAACCGTTGTTACGTTTTTTGAACCCGAAACTCTTTCGAGAACTCCTTCCTAACCTAATTGTAATATTCCGAGCATTTTCCATGTTTCGACTTTTTCGATCCGGCGTACGGTTTGTCCTGCGCGGGTCCCGGCGCAATATTTTCGATACAATATTCGTTTCGGTAAATCAATAAAACCCGTATTTTTGATAAACGGGAGATTTTTATTAAACTATCACAATTATCACTTCGTAATACGTGTAACCAGGCGCTGAGACCAAGACCGCAGTACAAATTGTACTGATTTGGATAATTATCCCGAAAACCGATACCGTTTGGATCAGTTTTTATAAATAAACGTACCGTTTTATATCCGGAATGATCCAACGGGATACAAATTTTCCGTAATTATAAATAGCCTTTTATCGTATTTTATTTCGTATCAAAATCAATTGCAGACAGATAATTATATAATTTTACAGAGAAAAACCCTAATTTCCTAAAACTGTTCTAAGAATCAAACAAGCATTTGGAGGTGTTATTGAATTCGGTTTGGAAAGCTCGAGTAACCAATCTGAAGGTTTTGAAGAGCTCTACCAGATTCTGTAATCCATACACCTGCAGAAATCAAGGTTATTTTTCTAAAAATTAATTTATTTTTGAATTTATTTTATTAAAAATATGAATTTTTGTTCGGATGATTGTTTGTATGATTTGATGATTGCATGTTGTAGAGCTTGTTTTCCTGATGATTTTCATATGTCATACGTCTGATTTGGAGTTCAATAACATGTTCAAATTTGAGTTTGATTTTCGAATTTTAAAATTAGGGTTTATAACCCGTATGAATGTTATTAATTGAAATTTGGGGGTTTCTTATTCTGTGATAGATTGATGTTGTGTTATAGTGGGTTGTGTTCTCTGTGAAATTTGCAATCTAGTCGTATAAGTTTCATGAACCAACGAGGTCTGTAGAGAAGGGAGTTGTGTTTTGAAGTTTTCCGATGTTCGCCGGAAACTGGAAAATTTCACGGCCAAATTCCGGCCAACTCAGGGATTGTTAGGTTGTTTTGATTGCATGGTTGTGTTCCTGGTAACCTGTAGATGTGATCTGGAGGTGTTGGTGGGGTGAGGACACCGGGAACATGTTCTCCGGCCATCCCCGACTGTTTTCCGGCGACCCCCTGGAAAATTGCAGTTTAGTACCTATAGTTTTGAAAACGATGCAGTTTGGTCCCTGTAGTTTCCAGACTTTGCAAAAATTGGATTTCTGTTTTAAAAATGTTTAAAAATCATATTTCCTATTTATTTTTATTATAAAAATTCATTTTTAATTTCTGAAAATTCTAAAAATTATTATTTTAATTCTGAAAATTATTTTTAATTCACAAATAAATCTAAATTAATTAGTTAATTAATTTCAGTTAATTTCTAATTGATTGATTGGTCAATTAATTCGAAAATTAATTGATTAATTGATTTAATTAATTATTAATTGATTTTAATTAATTATTTAATTAGATTTAATTATTTAAAAATGATTTAAAAATTTTAAAAAATAATTTCGAGCTTTAAAATATTATTCTAAATTATTTCCAAGACTCGATAATTATTCTAAAATTATTTCGGAGCCAGAATTGGCCAACCGAACCCTGTTTATCAACCCAAAATTGATCCAACGACCCGTTTTAATTCCGAAAAATGTTTTAAAAATCATTTTAAATACCAGAAAGCCTATTTATGACCCGAGACTTCTTTAAAAATTATATATCATTGATTACGTGATGTATTATATGCTATATGTGACTTGTTAATTGACTATCGGTCTATATATTCTGTGTTTACTTGATTATTGCATAACTTTCAATCCGTTAATCGGATTTGGGTAAAACGAAGGGTAGATAGAAGTATGTGTTGAATAGAATTCCATGAGTAAATTATTGATAGATGCTTATGATATGTGAGCAGAAGAGGCAAGACGTAGGAAAGGGAAACAGATAGTTGAGAAGTAAGACGCTTGTGATTGGAAGCGAGTGCAGTGTAGTAAGCTAATATCATGCAAGTATTCCGAACTTTCTCGAAATATTGTAATACGTGATAGTCTTGTTGATATTGCAAGTGCTTTGAAGCACTGAAACCTAAACTCTGATTCCAGTTATTGTTCTTGAGCTATGAACCTTATTCTTTCTAGACCATTGATTGTTGTATACCCAAACACGAACCTCTAGTATACGATATTACTCCACAAATACATGTAAACAAAATCCCAAACACTGAACTGAATTACTTGTACATTCAGTCATTGTATCCTATGCTTTGAAAGCCCAAATCTTTGAAACCCTGAAATGTTGATTCCTTTGTTATCCAATTCTTTCATTACCCAGCATCCAAGCTTTTAAATTGCCTTATTGATCCTTACAAGGATTGAAACCCTTTCATTGTTAAACATTTATTGTTGTTAATGATTTCGGTTATTGTTTATTATTGCATATTCAGTTATTATGTTAGAATTGGACTGTTTTTATAAAATTGTGGACCAGATTCGTGGTCAGACCATATAATGGTCAAGTTATACCAATGTGTGCCTTGGATCCAGTAGTTAGAGCAATATTGTGTGACTTGCTCGGGGTTAGTGCGTGACTGATCAGCAGCCTAACCTTGGTTTTTAAATTAAAAGTATAATATCCAATTCTAAATCATAATCCAATGTTCACTTGATATCATAATCATATTCACCTGATGATCATTATTCTCAGTTTTGTCATTGTGACTTGCTGAGCTAGTTAGCTCATTTGTGCGATGTTGTTTATATTCTTTCCAGTTAAAAAGGAACCAGTTGATAGCAAGGATCCCCAGTCCAGCGCGAGAGCTAGGGGTTCAGGTTGAGAAAGCTGAGCTAGTAGGCTTCTTTTGGGATAATTTAAGTTTGTAAAAGTTTGTAATAATGTTTAATACTCAGTTTGAGTTTGAAATAGTTGGGATTTGAACGGTTTGTAATATATTAGTGTATGTGGCTTGTGTGCATACTTTAACCTGTTGCGGTCCGTGGTGGTTGGTAAGTAGGGTCACTGCATATATTATTATTTTTTTTTATTATTGTTATAAGCAGGTTATAATTAAGGTGTGTGTGTGGACCCCAAACTTCTGACCCGGGTTTGGAGGGCGCCACAGGTTTGGTATCAGAGCTACAGGTTATAAGTCACTGACACAAGCCTAGGTTGACGGGAATGGGTAGAGGGATAGGATTAGAAGTAAGGTATAGGATGATAGAACGTCGAGAGGTTGAGTGTTATGGTATAACCGGTTGCGTCGTGGTACGAGATTCTTATATTACGATATGATTTCAGATAGCAGAGATGGTCGACTCTTTTATTCCCGTATCAGCTGATCACTCAGAGCCTTCAGTTGGAGCACCAGCATCGGATCCGTGACATGTTATTCCACCAGCATTGGCTATTCAACCTCCACCGGTGTTGCAGCCCGTACCATTGCAGGCCATTCCACCTTCAGGCATGAGGCCACCTGTCAGAGGACCCCCACCAGCTGATTCAGATTCCACTGGGCATTCAGTAGCGAGTGCCCCATTCCAGTCTACATTGCCCCCAGTTCCTTATTACCGGTACGAGGCTCTTCTATTTGAGCGTGATTCCTTGTTGGCTCATATTAGAGAGTTACAGCATATCATCAGGACTACAGATGTTGATCGTGGTGTGAGGGAGCTTCGAGAGAAGAATCATGTGACACGGAGGGTTCTTGAGGCTAGGCTACATGGAGCTACACTACCTGGAAGAGGCCCTGATGCACTGCTGGGCTGGGCTACTGAGGTGATGGAGGACTTTGAGAGGCTGGCAGGACCAGAGTTTCCTTGGAACTGAGTTAGAAATTCAGAGATGGAGATGCTGAGCAGTGTTGTTATGATTATGTAGTATGTACAGTAGTGTGTAGTGTGTATCAGTAGACTTTTGAGTTATATTTAAAGACTAGCGATGTTGACTAGTGAGTAGGTTATTGTACAATTTTGCTTTTACTTTCGAAGCGTCTTTACGCTTGTACTACCTAAAACTTTTGATCTATATATATCAGTACCTTTTTCCTTTCCAACACTGTCATTTACTTTATCGCACCTATTTTACTTTACCTTATTTATTGCACTAGTATACCCTGTGATACCATGTACCCTGTTTTCCATAACTGTTTATATTCTGTAAAGAAGCATGCAATTTACTTAGTTACAACTGTTTTCAAAAAGAGATATTCCTATTTTACAAAACTTTTCTTTTATACAAAGATTTGATTCAAAAGCTAAATAAATTGATTGATTCTTTACAGAAAATGCCTCCCAGAAGAAATACCCGAACCAACACCCAGAATGAAGAAACCAACAACAACAACAATAACAACCAAGATGATACAAACCAGAATGTGAACCCAGGACCCATGGACCCAGCAATAGCCCAGATTCTTCAAATCTTGGCCCAACAAACAGTTCACCTGGCACAACAACAGCAGAGACAGACCAATCCCCAGGTAACTTTCAAAACTTTTCAGGCAGTAAACCCACCAGAATTCAAGGGTTCCTTAGAGCCAATTGAAGCAAATGTGTGGTTAAAGGAAATAGAGAAGGCATTTGCCTTGGTAAAAGTGAAAGAGGAGCAGAAGGTTGGATTTGCAAGTTACTATCTGAAGAATGAGGCCACCTATTGGTGGGAGATGGTGAAGACATTGGAAAGCACAGATGTTATTACTTGGGAAAGGTTTAAGGAATTGTTTTTAGAAAAGTATTTTCCTCAGTTTGTTCAGGATCAAATGGAGCTGAAGATTTTAGAATTAAAGCAAGGGAACATGTCGGTAACAGATTATGAGGGGAAGTTTGAGGAATTGTCAAGGTATGTGTCGTCGTATGTTGATACTGATAGAAAGAAAGCTAAGAGATTCCAGCAAGGCTTGAAGCCATGGATTAGAGGGAAGGTAGCTATTTTTGAATTGGATACCTATGCCGAGGTTGTACAGAAGGCTATGATCGCAGAGACAGAGAGTGAGATGTTCCAGAAAGATAAGGAAAGTAAGAAAAGGAAAGTTGAGGGAAGTGAGGGTCAGTCACAAACAGGGAAGTTTCCAAATTTTAAGAAGGGCAAGTTTCAGCCAGGGAGAAATTTTAATTTCAGGAGACAAAATGCAGGAGACGGAGGCCAGGACAATCGTCCAGCTAATGTGAATCAGCCGAATCAGTTGAGATTAACTTTTCTAGATTGTCAAGTATGTGGAAAGAAGCATGGAGGAGTTTATAACAAGTTGAATGTGGTATGTTTTAAATGCAACCAGAAAGGGCACTACTCGAGGGAGTGCCGAAATCAGCCAGCAAGAGAGCCAGCAAATAAGGATCAGCCTATCCGGAATCCAGCAGTGAAGGTTCCAGTCATTGGATTTATATGCTTTAAATGTGGGAAGCCAGGACATATGGCCAGGGATTGCAAGACACCAGCCCCAGTCAGTAATGCATTGAGGATTATGGGATCTACCCCAACAGTGAATGAGACTCCGAGGGCAAGAGTTTTTGACATGTCGGTGAAGGATGCGATCCAGGATACGGATGTCGTGGCAGGTACGCTTAATGTAAATTCTTTATGTGCCAAAGTGTTAATAGATTCGGGAGCAACTCGATTATTTGTTTCACAAGATTTTGTTAGTAAGTTAAATTGTCCAGTTGGGTATTTACATGAAATAATGACTGTGGAATTAGCAAATCAAGAACGTGTAATTGTTAACCAAGTTTGTGGGAATTGTGAGATTAAGATTTCTGGTAGTAAGTTTTGTGTAGATTTGATACCATTTAAGTTAGGAGAATTTGACGTTATATTAGGAATGGATTGGTTATCTAAGCATGATGCTCAGATAGATTGTCGAAATAAGAAAGTAATGGTGAAAACGCCAGACGAAAGAATAGTAACGTTCAAGGGACAGAAGCAGGTAAAGAAGTTCTTAACGATGATTCAAGCCAAGAAGTTACTACGACAAGGATGTGAGCATTTCATAGCATATGTGATCGACAGAAGTCAGGAGCCAGCAAAACTTGAAGATATTCCAGTTGTGAAGGAATTTCCAGACGTGTTTCCCGAAGAGTTACCAGGACTTCCTCCAGATAGAGAAATTGAATTTGCAATCGACTTAGCACCTGGAACCGAACCAGTATCCAAGGCCCCGTATAGAATGACGCCCGTTGAGATGAAAGAGTTAGCAAAGCAATTACAAGAGCTGTTAGAGAAAGGAGTAATCAGACCCAGCGTATCCCCGTGGGGTGCACCGGTATTATTTGTCAAGAAGAAGGATGGAAGCATGAGACTGTGCATCAACTATAGGGAGCTCAACAAGTTGACAATCAAGAATAAGTATCCGTTACCCAGAATTGATGATTTGTTTGACCAATTGAAGGGAGCCAAGTATTTCTCCAAGATCGATTTAAGATCGGGATATCATCAACTAAAGATTAAGCCAGAAGATATACCAAAGACAACTTTCAGAACAAGGTATGGGCATTATAAATTTCTAGTAATGTCTTTTGGATTGACCAATGCCCCAGCAGCGTTTATGGACCTGATGAACAGAATTTTCAAGGAATATTTGGACAAGTTCGTTATAGTATTTATAGACGATATTTTGATCTATTCAAAGATGGAGGAGGATCATGCGGAACATTTAAGGACAGCTTTGGAGATTTTAAGGAAAAAGAAGTTATATGCTAAATTGTCGAAGTGTGAGTTTTGGCTATAGGAAGTTCAGTTCTTAGGACACATAGTCAGTAATGAAGGGATCAAAGTGGACCCGGCAAAGATCGAGGCAATTACGAATTGGGAAAGACCGAGAACACCCACTGAGGTAAGAAGTTTCTTGGGATTGGAAGGATATTATCGACGATTCGTTCAGAATTTCTCAAGAATTGCAACACCATTGACAAAGCTTACACGAAAGAATGAAAAGTTTATATGGAATGACAAGTGCGAAGAAAGTTTTCAGGAATTGAAGCGGAGATTAATCACAGCACCTGTTTTGTCACTTCCAGACGATCAAGGGAATTTCGTAATTTATAGCGATGCTTCTTACAAAGGATTAGGATGTGTTCTTATGCAGCACGACAAGGTGATTGCGTATGCGTCAAGGCAATTGAAACCACACAAACAGAATTACCCTACTCATGATTTGGAGTTAGCAGCTATAGTTTTCGCTTTGAAGTTTTGGAGACATTATTTGTATGGAGAAAAGTGTGAGATTTTCACGGATCACAAAAGTTTGAAATATATATTTACCCAGAAGAAACTTAATATGAGACAAAGGAGATGGTTAGAATTGATCAAGGATTATGATTGCTCGATTAATTATCATCCCGGTAAGGCGAACGTTGTAGCAGATGCGTTAAGTCGGAAGGAAAGGTTAAATGTGTTATTCGTACCTGAAGAGATATATAAAGAATTTCAAAAATTGGAATTGGAGATTAGAATTTACAAGCCTGAGGAAGCAAAAGTGTACAGTATGATTTTCCAACCGGAATTATTGGAGAAAATAAAGAAATGCCAGAAAGAGGTAATGGATCAAGATATAAATAGTTTGGTAGGTGAGGAATTATGCACGCAACAAGATGATCAAGGTATTCTTAGGTTTTCTTCAAGAATTTGGATTCCACCAGTAACGGAGCTGAAAAATGAAATTTTACAAGAGGCACATAGTTCAAGATATTCCATCCATCCAGGGAGTACCAAAATGTACAGAGATTTAAAGAAGGATTATTGGTGGCCAGATATGAAGAGTTTTCAAGAATGTTTGGGAACAAGATTGAATATGAGTACGACCTATCACCCCCAAACGGATGGCCAAAGTGAAAGAACGATCCAGACAATCGAGGACATGCTACGTGTTTGTGCTATTGATTTCAAAGGAAGTTGGGACGAGAATTTACCCCTGGTAGAGTTTGCTTATAACAACAGTTATCATGCCAGCATTGGGATGCCACCTTATGAAGCCCTTTATGGACGCAAATGTAGATCTCCAGTATATTGGGATGAAGTAGGAGAACGCAAAATATTCGGACCCGAATTGGTACAGCAGACAAAGGAAGTTGTTGAAATTATCCAGAAAAGATTAATAGCCGCACAAGATCGTCAAAGGAAATATGCAGACCAGTCAAGAAAAGACATGGAATTTGAAGAAGGAAGCTTGGTATTATTGAAAGTATCACCGTGGAAAGGACTAACGAGGTTTGGGAAGAAAGGGAAGCTAAACCCAAGATATGTCGGACCTTTTGAAATCCTAAAGCGTATTGGCAAAGTAGCTTACGAATTGGCGTTACCTCCGCACATGGAGCACATTCACAATGTTTTTCATATATCAATGCTTAAGAAATATAATCCAGACTCCAGGCATGTAATAGAATATGAGCCAATAGAGCTTCAAGCAGATTTGTCATATATAGAAAGCCCGGTAGAAGTTCTAGAAGAGAGAGAGAAAGTATTGAGAAATAAAGTGGTAAAGTTAGTAAGAGTATTATGGAGAAACCCAAAGGTTGAAGAGTCAACCTGAGAGTTAGAAAGTGATATGAGAGAAAAGTACCCTCATTTGTTTACTTAGGAGATTCTGAGGACAGAATCCTTTTAAGGGGGGAAGGATGTAATATCCGGGATATATCGTGTAATTAGTTTTTCTATTATATAATTATTATGTGTGTTCAGTATCTATTCTTTGAGTTAATTGTTAAGTGTTATCTGTACTTGAATATTCAAAAATAATATTAATTGAGTATTTTAATTTTTATATGTCCAAAATAAAATATAGATAATTGTCATATCTTCCTAATTATTTTTATGTTGGTTTATGGATTTATAAGAATCATATGAAATTTCTAAAATCTTTTTCCAGGTAATTAAAATCTATTTTATAAAAACGGGAACCAACCGACGTCAACCGTTGTTACGTTTTTGGAACCCGATACTCTTTCGAGAACTCCTTCCTAACCTAATTGTAATATTCCGAGCATTTTCCATGTTTTGACTTTTTCGATCCGGCGTACGGTTTGTCTTGCGCGGGTCCCGGCGCAACATTTTCGATACAATATTCGTTTGGGTAAATCAATAAAACCTGTATTTTCGATAAACGGGAGCTTTTTATTAAACTATCACAATTATCACTTCGTAATACGTGTAACCAGGCGCTGAGACCAAGACCGCAGTACAAATTGTACTGATTTGGATAATTATCCCGAAAACCGATACTGTTTGGATCAGTTTTTACAAATAAACGTACCGTTTTATATCCGAAATGATCCAACGGGATACTAATTTTCCGTAATTATAAATAGCTTTTTACCGTATTTTATTTCGTATCAAAATCAATTGCAGACAGATAATTATATAATTTTCAGAGAAAAACCCTAATTTCCTAAAACTGTTCTAAGAATCAAACAAGCATTTGGAGGTGTTATTGAATTCGGTTTGGAAAGCTCGAGTAACCAATCTGAAGGTTTTGAAGAGCTCTACCAGATTCTGTAATCCATACACCTGCAGAAATCAAGGTTATTTTTCTAAAAATTTATTTATTTTTGAATTTATTTTATTAAAAATATGAATTTTTGTTCGGATGATTGTTTGTATGATTTGATGATTGCATGTTGTAGAGCTTGTTTTCCTGATGATTTTCATATGTCATACGTCTGATTTGGAGTTCAATAACATGTTCAAATTTGAGTTTGATTTTCGAATTTTAAAATTAGGGTTTATAACCCGTATGAATGTTCTTAATTGAAATTTGGAGGTTTCTTATTCTGTGATAGATTGATGTTGTGTTATAGTGGGTTGTGTTCTCTGTGAAATTTGCAATCTAGTCGTATAAGTTTCATGAACCAACGAGGTCTGTAGAGAAGGGAGTTGTGTTTTGAAGTTTTCCGATGTTCGCCGGATACTGGAAAATTTCACGGCCAAATTCCGGCCAACTCAGGGATTGTTAGGTTGTTTTGATTGCATGGTTGTGTTCCTGGTAACCTGTAGATGTGATCTGGAGGTGTTGGTGGGGTGAGGACGCCGAGAACGTGTTCTCCGGCCATCCCCGACTGTTTTCCGGCGACCCCCTGAAAAATTACAGTTTAGTACCTATAGTTTTGAAAATGATGCAGTTTGGTCCCTGTAGTCTCCAGACTTTGCAAAAATTAGATTTATGTTTTAAAATTGTTTAAAAATCATATTTCCTATTTATTTTTATTATAAAAATTCATTTTTAATTTCTGAAAATTCTAAAAATTATTATTTTAATTCTGAAAATTATTTTTAATTCACAAATAAATCTAAATTAATTAGTTAATTAATTTCAGTTAATTTCTAATTGATTGATTGGTCAATTAATTCAAAAATTAATTGATTAATTAATTTAATTAATTATTAATTGATTTTAATTAATTATTTAATTAGATTTAATTATTTAAAAATGATTTAAAAATTCTGAAAAATAATTTCGAGCTTTAAAATATTATTCTAAATTATTTCCAAGGCTTGATAATTATTCTGAAATTATTTCGGAGCCAGAATTGGCCAACCGAACCTTGTTTCTCAACCCGAAATTGATCCAACGACCCGTTTTAATTCCGAAAAATGTTTTAAAAATCATTTTAAATACCAGAAAGCCTATTTATGACCCGAGACTCCTTTATAAATGATATATCATTGATTACGTGATGTATTATATGCTATATATGACTTGTTAATTGACTATCGGTCTATATATTCTGTGTTTACTTGATTATTGCATAACTTTCAATCCGTTAATCGGATTTGGGTAAAACGAAGGGTAGATAGAAGTATGTGTTGAATAGAATTCCATGAGTAAATTATTGATAGATGCTTATGATATGTGAGCAGAAGAGGCAAGACGTAGGAAAGGGAAACAGATAGTTGAGAAGTAAGACGCTTGTGATTGGAAGCGAGTGCAGTGTAGTAAGCTAATATCAGGCAAGTATTCCGAACTTTCTCGAAATATTGTAATACGTGATAGTCTTGTTGATATTGCAAGTGTTTTGAAGCACTGAAACCTAAACTCTGATTCCAGTTATTGTTCTTGAGCCATGAACTTTATTCTTTCTAGACCATTGATTGTTGTATACCCAAACACGAACCTCAAGTATACGATATTACTCCACAAATACATGTAAACAAAATCCCAAATACTGAACTGAATTACTTGTACATTCAGTCATTGTATCCTATGCTTTGAAAGCCCAAATCTTTGAAACCCTGAAATGTTGATTCCTTTGTTATCCAATTCTTTCATTACCCAGCATCCAAGCTTTTAAATTGCCTTATTGATCCTTACAAGGATTGAAACCCTTTCATTGTTAAAAATTTATTGTTGTTAATGATTTCGGTTATTGTTTATTATTGCATATTCAGTTATTATGTTAGAATTGGATTGTTTTTATAAAATTGTGGACCAGATTCGTGGTCAGACCATATAATGGTCAAGTTAGGCCAATGTGTGCCTTGGATCCAGTAGGTAGAGCAATGATGTGTGCCTTGCTCGGGGTTAGTGCGTGACTGATCAGCAGCCTAACCTTGGTTTTTAAATTAAAAGTATAATATCCAATTCTAAATCATAATCCAATGTCCACTTGATATCATAATCATATTCACCTGATGATCATTATTCTCAGTTTTGTCATTGTGACTTGCTGAGCTAGTTAGCTCATTTGTGCGATGTTGTTTATATTCTTTCCACTTAAAAAGGAACCAGTTGGTAGCAAGGATCTCCAGTCCAGCGCGAGAGCTAGGGGTTCAGGTTGAGAAAGCTGAGCTAGTAGGCTTCTTTTGGGATAATTTAAGTTTGTAAAAGTTTGTAATAATGTTTAATACTCAGTTTGAGTTTGAAATAGTTAGGATTTGAACGGTTTGTAATATATTAGTGTGTGTGGCTTGTGTGCATACTTTAACTTGTTGCGGTCCGTGGTGGTTGGTAAGTAGGGTCACTGCATATATTATTATTATTTTTATTATTGTTATAAGCAGGTTATAATTAAGGTGTGTGTGTGGACCCCAAACTTCTGACTCGGGTTTGGAGGGCGCCACATGATGTGTGATGCAAGTGATTATGCTGTGGGAGCAATTCTTGGGCAGTGAAAGTCTAATATCTTTCATGTGGTCTACTATGCTAGTAAGACACTAAATGGAGCTCAACTGAACTACACCACTACTGAGAAGGAGCTCTTGGCGATAGTTTTTGGTTTCAAAAAATTTTGATCTTATCTACTTGGGACAAAGGTGACAGTATTCACTGATCACGCTGTCATCCGCTATCTGGTCTCAAAGAAGGATTCGAAGCCTAGACTTATTCGTTGGGTGCTCTTGCTACAGAAATTTGAGTTAGAGATCAAGGATCGAAAAGGTACTGAAAATCAAGTAGTTGACCATCTCTCTAGATTGAAGAATCCTGATTCTACTTCACATGATAAGACATTGATCAACGAATCTTTTCCGGATGAGCAGTTGTTCACAATTCAAGAGGAAGAGCCATGGTTCGCAGACATTGTGAACTATCTTGTTAGCAATATAATGCCTCCTAATATGAATGTGGCTCAAAAGAAGAAGTTTCTATATGAGGTGAAGTGGTACATGTGAGATGAACCATATTTGTTTAGACAAAGAGCTGACCAGATCATCAGGAGATGTATCCCATTCTGTGAGATAGAGGGGATATTACGAGACTGTCATTCCACAGTTTATGGTGGACATTATGGTGTTGAAAAGACAGCAGCTCGTATTTTTCAAGCAAGTTTTTTCTGGCCTATGTTTTTTAAGGATGTACATCAGTTCATTTTAAGGTGTGATCGTTGACAAAGAGTTGGGAATCTTACCAGAAAGGATGAGATGCCTTTGAATGTGATGCTTGAAGTTGAGGTCTTTGATGTTTGGGGAATCAATTTCATGGGACCTTTTATCTCGTCCTGCAATAATCAGTACATCTTACTGGTGGTCGATTATGTCTCGAAATGGGTAGAAGTCAAGGCTCTACCAACTAATGATGAAAAGGTAGTGTTGAGTTTTATTCATAAGCAGATATTCACAAGGTTTGGAACGCCACGAGTTATTATAAGTGATGAAGGGTAGTATTTCTGCAATTGTAAGTTCACTTCTATGATGCAACGCTACAATGTGAATTATCACATTACTACTGCCTATCATCCGCAGACTAATGGTCAAGCTGAAGTGTCTAATAGAGAGATCAAGCGCATTCTAGAGAAAGTTATTTATCCGTCAAGGAAAGATTGGTCTTTAAAGCTCAATGAAGTTGTTTGGGCTTATAGAACAGCATACAAGACTCCACTTGGGATGTCCCCGTTTCAACTTGTCTATGGTAAGGGATGTCATTTACCTGCGGAGCTTGAGCATAAGGCTTATTGGGCATTGAAGAAGTTAAACATTGATCTAGATGCAGCTGGGAAGAAGCGAATGCTTCAGTTAACTGAACTTGATAAATTTCGACTTCAAGCGTACGAAAACAACAAATGTACAAGGAAAAGGGAAAAAGGTGGCATGACAGGAAGCTATCTCCTAAGTCATTTGTGTCGGGGCAACAAGTTCTTCTATTCATCTCTCGTCTCTGACTTTTTCCTGGAAAGTTGAAATCAAGGTGGTCTGGACCATTTATTGTCAAAACTGTGTTTCCACATGGAGCGGTGGAGATTTTTGAGGAAGATCCGGGCCAAGCATTCAAAGTAAATGGTCAGAGATTGAAGCACTATTATGGGGATACGGCAAACCGGGAAGTGGTTAGTGCCGTTTTATTGTCAACCTAAAGGCATTACTCTACGTCAAGCTAATGACGTAAAAGAAGCACTTCTTGGGAGGCAACCCAAGATATGAGACCATAGGAACCCTTAGAATTAAGTACTTCATCCAAAAACCCAAAAAAATCAGAAAATGCTGGCAGAAAAAAAAAATTCCAGAGACCTAGCAGGCGCCCGCCTGCTGGTGCCAGGCGACCACATGCGGACCTAAATTTTGAAAAAATCAGTTTTCAGCCTATAAATAAAACACAAAAACAAAAAAAAACCACATACCATAATCCCCATTACCCACGATTTTCTTCCTAGAAATTAGCCACAATCCCACTCCAAATCAATTTCTAAACCTAAGACTACCCTATATATACATACAACCTCATATTACACATCTCATATACTTTCAACTCTCAAACTCTCTCCTACACACAAAATGCAAACTCTCAAACCCTTATTTTCAGTTTCATGGCACCAAAAAGATCGAGAACTATGGGTAGTAGCAGCACCAATCCGATGGCTACTGATTCTTCAAGGAGTACTGCTGCGAGGCCCCGATTATTGGATAGGGCTGCTGAAGAGGAGTATGCCAAGCTTCTAACGAAGCCGATTATGAAGGAGAGGGGGTTTTTGCCATCGGGGAGGGATGGTGAGTTGTTACCGATGATTGCAGAGAAGGGATGGATGACCTTCTGCGAGGCACCTGAGGCTGTACCGATGAGTGTTGTTCGTGAGTTCTATGCAAACGCCAAGGCCGACAAGAATGTGTTTTCTGTTGTTCGTGGGCTTACTGTTGATTATCAGCCCGAGGCGATTCGCCGGGTTATTGGGCAGTGACAAAGGAAACCCTAGGAGGAGAATTGGAATGAAAAGGCCCCTGAGGATTTTGACTCAGACTTAATTATTGCTACTCTCTGTCAGCGGGGCACGGTGTGGAAGTCTAAGAGGGGATCCAACGATTATCGTTCTTTCCCTGCTGTCGCGATGAATAGGTATGCTCGTTCTTGGAATGCATTTATTTGTACCAATATTCTTCCTTCTTCGCATGCACATGAGGTTACAGTTGAGAGAGTCGGGTTGTTGTGGGGAATTCTGAATGAGGAGTATTATGTGGACCTTGGTGAGTTCATCTACAGAGGGATTTTGAAGTTTTTGAGGGCGAAGTCGCAATACAATATCTCGTATGCCTTTATTGTCACAAAGATGTGCAAGGCAGGTGGAGTCCATTGGCCTTCTTATGAGCGGTTGCAGATGTCGGCCGCTCTTATTGATTCTGCGATGATGAATGTGATGCAGGAGTGGACAGGTGGAGAGCCTGAGTCACATGGTTTGGGATATCACCTCCCAGGAGGACGTCCAGCAGCGGGGGCTACTATGGCTAGGTCCAGTCAGGCTCAGGGGGAGGCAGGTTCTTCGAGAGCCCATGGAGGAGATGGTTCGGGATTAGCTGATGTCCAGTACATAAGGCTTTCCCAGAGGATGGATGCGATGTATGAGGCGCAGAGTAGGTTTGCACAGGAGCTCACCCTAGCACTTGGGACTGCATTTAAAGGCCTTGGAGTTGACATCCAGTGGCCCGTTTTTGGTGAGGATTCTGCTTATCCACCTCCTGACACTCCATCCTCTCAAGGTGATGATGATGATGATTCTTCTGAGTAGGTATACCCTGTGTACCTTTCTATTACCTTCACTGGGGACAGTGAAGATTTTAAGTTTGCGGTGGTAGTTAAGGAACATATTTGTGTGTGTGTCATGTAGTTGCATTTTCATGTTAGTTTAGTTCATATAGTTGCATATTTTGCCATATAGTTTTTTTTATATATAGTTTTTTTTATTTTATAGCTTTATTTATCATGTCATATAGCTCATGCATATACCATGATCCATTTTGTGTTGCTTTATCGATTGATATGTGATATTGATGCAAGTGTAGTGATAGCGTTAGAGTGATGTTGAATCTTGTTAGGTTGGCATGTATGCTAGAAACACTTGTAATTTCACTAAGTTTTAGAGTATGCTTAAGGACTAGATTGTTGTCATGGTTTGATGGTTTTTGAGGTTAATCTATTGCTTATGCTTAGAATGTATGATAGGCTCTTAATGATAAAAGGCATGAAAAGATAAAAATTGGAGTAAAAATTGGAATTCATTGTTAGTGTGGCTAGGCGTCAAATGGCTAGTAGCCGGCTCGTATTATATACGAGTAGTCTAGGGTTGAGCAAGATGGAGCAAAACGCACTTGCTCAGAAATTGAAAAAAATAGAAAAAAAGGAAGAAAAAAAGAAAAGAAAAAAATATGGTTTAATGCACAATTGATCACGAGTGAGATCTTTGATATTCGAGTTATTAAGTTCTTAGGGGACTTTGTGCCTAGTGACCTAAGGCTTTTATAGTCTGGGATCCGCTAACCTAACGCTCGATAAATGGATACCATTGCATAAATCTTTTGTGGACCTCACTCATTGCACGATCAAATAAGCATTTGTTTATGTGTTGAATAAAAGCATAATTCCGTAATAAACTCCAATGATCTTGAAGTGTTATAAGTCATTTTGTGTCGAGAATATATTCTTCGTATAATCTTGTGATTCCCTTGAGGATAATTAAGTTATGGTGATTGATCTAGTTTCGAAGCATATCTGTTAAGCATTCGCACACACCACATTTCTAGTTGTATGTTAGCTTGCGTGATTTGATTGATCTCTAGTCTCCTAATTGCATTGTTGATATGTCATGTGTTGGTTGGTTTAGTCATCGCGATAGGGATCATTGCATTCATGCATGTTTTTATTTTATTTTTGAGTCTGTGCTGCTTGAAGACAAGCATCGATTTAAGTTTGGGGGTGTGATAAGTGGCATATTATACCACTTAGAGTGTCTCATAACGACTTGAATTGATGTCTTGAACTCGAGTATTTTGTGTATTTAACGTGTTTTCGAGTGTTTTTGCATTTCAGGGTGTGACTTGCTTAGATAGGAGGATTTCATCAAAATAAGCCTTAGGAAGTACTTGGAATTAGTATTGGAGAGTTGTACGAAGAATTCAGCAAAATCAGAAGCAAAAATTGGATTTTTCCAAAAAGCTTGCAGGCGCCCGCCTGGTAGCAGGCGCCCGCCTTGAAGGAGGAGGCGGCCGCCTGGGTGCGGGAAATTAAATTCTGGATTTTATAATTCGAGTATAATTGGGCTTCTATTGGCGCTGTTTCTTGCGGACTCTTATATAAACCTATTGGAGAGACGTTTTTAACAACAAGCAACAAGGAGAGAGGATTAAGAAGACCGTTTTAGCACGCAACAAACAAGAAGATGAAGCATACATTAATCTTGTGATTCTTTTAATTCGTTGTAACAGTGGATGCTAGTTTTCTTTACTCTTTGAACCTTAATACTCTTGTGACATACTCTGTTTTTATTAAGTATTTTTATTAGTTTATATCGTTGAGTTATTATCATGTTTTCATATGAACCTATGGTGACGACGACTTCTATCATGGGCTAATCGTGATCATGAGATCATAGCGGATTTACTATGGATTTCTTTAGTAAATTATTTAATACCTTGGTATGTGGTGATTGTATGTTATCTAGCATAGGTTGTGCTTATTCGTCTTATGTGCGTCGCGAACATGTAAGATAGTTTGTTAATCTCTTGTGAAGCGACAGTGAATCTTGAGATTTAGAACTTGCCATGCTAGCATAGGTTCATGTATTGTATGCATGATTAGTGGGTAAATCTAACCGTTTTACTTGCCCTGTGTAATCATAATGAATAACTTGTGCGTAATTCGTTATGTTGTCAAATTCTATAGACATATAGGGTCTCAACATAATTGATGCATATTCAACTTCTATCTTAATTGTGGATGCTTGGTAGAATAGTATTCGTACAACGAAAGTTGGCGTTTATCAGTTTCATGTTATTCAATTAATATCATCACCATTACATGCTAAGGGTAATAACAATAACTATTGAATGAAGTAGTAATGAAGTTATGATCTTATGTATGTTTAATATTGTTACTTTAAGTGTTTAATTCTCATAGTTAATATTAGTTAATCAACCTTAATTGTTATTGTCTTGACATTGAAGAGTAATCATATATTGGTGAGTAAGTATTAATTAAATATAATTAATTAGAGTCTCTGTGGGAACGAACTAGAAATCATTCTATACTACTTGTGAACGCGTATACTTGCGTGATTTATTTAGCGCATGCTTTATGCCTAACACTCTCCCTCAAGAGTACTGCCCTCAAACCTTTCAACATGTGAAGATTGATTTGCACATGAAGGTGCATTTGTTACTACCACAGGGTCTTTAGTAAAAACTGATGAAACCTCTGTATTTTTGTTGGTGTCATCAAGGTCTACCCTAGAGTGTAGCCTCTCCCCAACTGAATGTGGTTCTTGGTGGTGAGCATAGTTTCTTGAACTGTGTCACTTAATTTTGGTGACACTTGACAAGTGGGTTCAAGTGTTTCATTATATGAAGAAGAAATTTGAGAGATACGATTAGTGATTTGAGAATTGAGTGTTGGCAGCTCCCCCTGAATAGATGAGGGAGCTTCAAATGATGTGCTCTCATTGTGAGTACCATCCTTATTCCTTCTTTCATAAACTTGAATGTGTTCTGGTTGTGGTGCAGACTCTTTACAAGATGCACTAGGGAGAGTGCTTTGTTAAATAGAAACACCCTGTTGAGAGAATGCCTCTAGAGTCTGTTTTAATCCCTCTTTTACAACTCATCCTTTGGGAGGATACAGAGGTAGCTAATTGAGTGGGCAACCCAGCCTTCTTAGTCTTCTTTGGTTTCTTGACCAGGTCATACTCTATTGGTATTTGATCCTCACCACTCTCATTGATAACAGTTAAGGGCGCCTTCTTTCTCTTCCTTTTACTCACCTCGCCTTTTTGAGAGAATGAAGTGGTTGGTTTCCTAGCTTCTAATGGTAAAGAAGGAAGGGTCTCAGTTTGGGAAAGCCCCTATTGGTACTCTTGTATTTTTCTTCCACAGGCACAGGAGCCATAACTGTACTAGTTTTAACATTAGACCTCATATCAGTCATAGGGTAAGAGTAAGTCATGAATTGTTAGGTCACACAACACTGTAGAAGGGGGTTGAATACAGTGTTTATACAATCAAATCGATTTGAACACAAGTATGTGACAAAGATCAAGTATATTCAATAAACTCTGTTGCAATATGAACTGTTGTTCTCTCTCAGTGATGAATAAATATCACTAAGAGCTACTAGATTACAATGAATAATGTTTCTCGATAATGATAACATATATAGTGTAAACCCTAAGCTGTGTTTATATAGTACACAGTTACAGGATATATTCTAATTGATATGGAATATAATTTTGTCTCCTAAAATGTATCAATCAGATATCTTCTACAAGTCTTCTAGTCCTCTAACTCTTTCCATGCATATCTTCTATTGTTTTAGTCTCGATCTTCTCCTGTAAATCAGCCGCATTCCTTATTTGAAAATCTTCCCGCAGTTAAGTACTTATATGTATCTTCTGACACCTTAAGTTCTGACTTCAGTAAGTTCTGATTTCACTAAGTCCTGATATGTCCTGTTGTTAAGTTCTGAAAACTAAACACAAATCATATTAGACATGACATCTCAAATATATCTAACAATCTCCCCCAACTTGTAAATTATGCAAAATATACAAGTTAATAGATTTGATGATGTCAAAAACATTTAAGTACAAATGCAATAAGAGTTTAACTAGATAACTAACTACAACTTACAGTCCTTGTAGCTTTTACCAATCTCACTGAGTCAATCTGAATCCAAAATGATTCTTGACAAAGTTTGATATCAGCTTTTCTTCTTTATTCCTCAGGACTTGAGATAGTGTAGCTTTGACTTGCTTCAAATCTTCACCCTGACTACCAATCTGGTAGATTGCAGTCCTTAGAGCAGAAATATGGTTTCTTTCTAAACCATCACCCATTCTTATAACCCTTGGATGAGAAAAATCTTCATTGTAGCATAGACATTTCTCTTTCAAAATCACTTCAAGTTTAGCAGAATCCTTCTTCATTGGAATTTCACTTCCATCATCTTCAACTATGTTAGGAATGAATTCTGTAACCCCTGAACCAGAAATTCTTGCTTTATCTCTTACGGTATTCAATATAAAATTTGACCATCTCCTGGTAATATCAGACTTTATCTCTAAAAGATAATGAAAGAATTGAAGTTCTTTCAGGGATTTGTTCAGCACATCTGATTCTGACATTTGATATGTCCTTCCATCTTCAAGAAATAGAATCAGATTTTCTTTAACATTATGCTTGTTATGAGCATCTAGTACCACTTGAACAGAGATAACCTTATCAAGGTGTTTCTGTGTAATATCTTCAAGAGGTCTGTCAGTTAACAAAAATGGATCTCTAGTAGCAACTTCAACTCCTGTCTTGATCTTAGCTTCATCAGAACCTAGCCCTGCTCTGTCTCTTGGTTCTCTAGCATTTAACCCAATAGTCATGAAATCAGACAGCAATTGGCTTTTCTTTGGATCTGATGGTCTGACATTTTTCCACAGAAGTTTTTTTTATCAGCTACTTTCATCTTATCTAAATCAACTTGAGTTATGTCAGAGGTTGATGTCTTGATGACTTTATAAGAACTTGTTGTTTCTTCTGTAGTTTGTTGTTCTTCACTCTGAACAACTTGAGCTATGTCAGAGGTTGTCTTGGATTCTTCAGTAATCTTCCTTCTTTTCAGAGTTTAAACAGTTTCATCTTCAGCAAGAGTATCATCATGAACTTGAACCATTTTGCACACTGGTTTCATCATGATTTGAGGAATTTCCATCTCATGTGGCTTTATTGATTCATCAACTTTTCCCTTTCCTTTATCTTTGGGATCAATCTCAGTTTGTGATCTAGTCTTGGGATTTGATGCCTCAGTATTTGACTTTTCCTTGATCACAATGCCTTTTACCTTAGGCCTTGGAGGTTTCTTTGCAACGGAATCTTTAGACTTTAGATTTGTCTTCTCAGCTTTAAATCTAGCTTCTTCCTCCTTGAGATTTTCTAAATCCATTCCAAGATTATGTTTCAGAAATAATCTTCTAGCAATCTCTTCATCAAGTGTCTGAATCTTGGGATCCTTGTAGTAGACAGCAATGTCCTTTCCCTTGAGCTTCAGAGTTTGCCAAAACTTCTAAGAGTCTTGACTTCCACCTTGAATCAGAACATCAGGCTTTGTCATCAGACTTTGCTCATCAGAACTTGATATCAGTTTTTCATTATCAGCACTTGCTATCAGATTTTGAGTTTGAGCAGCTTCAGAACTTGTCTTCTTTTGAGTAGAAGATTTGTTTGCATCAGAAATTAGTTTCCTAGAAGAAACCTTGCTTCTTTGCCCTTGACCTTGACCATTGCTAGGGTTTCCCTGGTCATCTTCATTATTATCCTTTTTCCTCAGTATCTGACTGGTTGAGCATTTGGACTTAACTACCTTCTCCCTCTTTTTGGCATCATCAGGTAATAGGAGAGAGAGAAAAAGTTCTACTGAAGATTGAATTTCATCCAGTTGAGCTTTTTGAGAAGCTTGATTCTGCAGGACCTCAGTAATTTGGGCCTGTTGCTTCTCCTGAATCTTCTCAATTGCTTTAACTTTTTCAGAAATAGGTCTGATAAACCTCTTTTTCTCAAGCTTGGTCTCCATATCCAGCTTTTCAGCTTTTTCCAGAAGTTTATCAACCTTTTCATGAGTTGTAGAGTGTTGACCTTGAAGAGACTTGATACTTAGAGCTGTGACTTTGAGTTGAGTCTTGAAATCAAAATTTGTCATCAGCTCATCAGCTTTAGCAATGTGCTCTGTTAGAATTTTAGAGCTTGGAATGAAATCAGTTTCATTCCACTTCTTGGTCCACTCCACTCCTCTGTGAGTATCTTCCCAAGGAATAGGAGCATCCTGTTCAACAAACTTTTGGATTAATGCCTCCTTTCCAAGAATTGGAGCATTTACTGGAGCTGACTCTCCAGAACTTGCAGAAAATCCATCATCTTCTGACAACACATGAGTGTGTGTAACAGAAGAAGAGTCTGTACCAGCTTCATCTAAATTCTGAGCATTAGAATTTATCTCCAGAATAGGAGTTGTTGGTATCTCAGCCTGTAAGATAGGTGAATTGACAGTTGATGGCTGAGCTGCTGTTGGAGCTTCCAGATAAAGAACAGTAGGAATATTCAGATTGTGAATATCTATTTAAGAAATTGTGTCTTGTTCTTCAGCATTATCTGTAGCTTTGAGTGGAGAGATAGGAGGTGTGATCACTGTATCTGTAACAGTGTATTTTGGTTATAAAAGGGCTTCTATGATAATTGGTTCTTTTGAGATCAGAGATTCCTGATCCCCTTCCTTAACTTCTTCAGTATCCTCTGATGGAGGTTGAGCCATGTGCCTTCCCGCCCTCTATTTCTTAGATCTCCTAGATGGTGTAGGAGTTGCCTGAGTAGCATTAGAACTTACAGTTCTTTTCCTCTTCAAATTATCAGAACCCTCAGCTTCAGTATTTATCTGATGGGTTGACCCTTCAGCTTCTTTTTCTTTCTGAAAAACCACATTTTCAGCTTCCACGGGCAAAGGTTCTGATGCATGACCCTGTGCTTCTTCGTCATCTGATTCATCCCTTAGAATCATCCTTTTTCTCCTTGGTGGAGATTTAGGAACAAATTTTGCTCTTTTAGGCCTTGAGGATGAAGGTCTGATGGTAGGTGTTGATGGTTGTTGTTGTGAGGATTGTGTTGGTTGGAAGTATGTTTTGATGGTAGGTTGAGTTGGTTGAGGTTGAGAAATGGTAGGTTATGTAGGTGCTGATGGAGGTTGGGTTGGTTGTACATCAGGATATTGAGCACTGGATCAGAATTTACTAAGACTTGTTTGACAGATATGGAAATTTGGAGGGGTCTTAGTAAAGTCTTCTTATTATCAGTAGATAATAAGTCAGGAAACAGCTCTTTTAGCAAGTTTAAAAGGTTCAATCAACTCACTTGCTAGTTGGGGTGCATCAGAGGAACAGAAACTGTATAAAAGCTGACATAATCTCGCAAAATAAACTGTATTTCTATCTTCTATCATCCTATCACCTATAAAACCTAGTACAGCACTAGCATAATCAAAATGAGATTGAGTAATTAGAGCATACCCAATTTGCTGACTTAGGATAGGGATTGCATCAAAATTGGAGCATTTGTTGGCAAAATCCTTGGTGATGCAGTCAAAGAAGAAACTCCACTCCCTCCTGATGTGGGGTCTCTTTAATTGTCCCGGCATGGATAATGATTTTTCATAACCCAGATTAGCCATCATCTGTTGAAGAGCTAGCTCCTCAACTATTGAAAAAGTGTAGTCTTCTGGCAGATGTAGAGCTTGGCAAACTATAGACACAGTCACCACATGTTCATCCTCCCCTGTTGTGAAAATAATACTAGGGGACCCATCTCTGCCACCATCATCATAAACCCCACTCCTCCAAAACTCCAGGATCTGAGTTCCTGAGAGTGATTGAGGTTGGGTCAATACCCAATCTCGCTGTTAGCAAGGAAGTCCTGAACAAAGTGAAGATCTGATGGGGCTTCATCCTTGCTAAGAATAGCTAAGTAGTTGTTAGGAATAAACTTAGCTCCATTGAAAACGATGTCTTTTGGTGCCATTTATGTTTGATAAAATGCCTGTGAGAAAATAGAGCTTCAGAGAATATTAGTGGGTGAGAGAAAATAAGAGAGATGAGTGAATGAGAAAAGTAGGTAAAAGTTTAGAAAATCTTTTAACTTTCTTATTTATACAGCCCACATGACAACAGTTATATTTGTGAAGCATGGCAGGCAATTTACACCTGGCAACAAGTGAACAGTCAGTAAATAGTTAAAGCAGTAGTTAGTGGGCACGAGAAATAAGCAGTAATTATTGTGCACATGCAGTTTTTCAAGACTAACACATTTCCCACTAAACAAATGATTATGACTATTTTTATCTCACTTAAATATATTCTGATAAAATATGACCGTTCAGTATTTACCACAAATAAGTCAAGTAAATAAATGATGCCACGTAAGCATCGGAGTTTCCATCAGGATTTAATATCAGAACTTGACTATTATCATATTTTAACGGTCATCAGAACATGACTTCTGTTCTCAGAAAGTGAATATTTGTTCCTGTGATTCTTATACAAAAACTGACTTGTTTCTTCAGAGTTTAACCATCAGAACTTCCATCAGAACTTGTCCTCAGAATTTATGCATATGACACTTAACTGTTTATCTAAAATAACTTAATCACCATAGTAATTTTCATCATTCATATGGAGTGATAGTGTGTGCATTAGCAAAGTATCAGATAAAGATTAAAGTCTGATGAACTTCAGTACATATTAGAAATAAGGCATAACTAAGAAAAGTGCTTAAAATCTGTCTTTAATAATGAAGTCTACTATAGAATAAATTTATGCAAGAATCCACCTCAACTGTTTGTACTCATTTTATGCATCTTCGTAATTCCTTTTTTACAGTGGTTTCTCAGTGTAAGTGAGTCACAACTGCTATCAGAATTTATGCTATTATCAGAGTATTTCTCCAGTAATCAGAGAATGTGAAAAGTCACCAAGAAAAATTTATTTGCTTTTCTAATGCATATAACTTAATACCAGCAATGCACTTGGGTCTTCCCTTCCACATATTTACTCTAGATCTCAAAGGAGTACCTGACTTCAATTTTCTTTTCTTTTCTTTTCTTCAGATAAGTGTGGCTTATCAAGCATGTAGTTCATCCTTAAGATTTACTGACATCAGAATTTGACAGATAAGAAGCAAGAATCTAGTTTGTGACTTAATAATAAGATACACAAAGTAAATTTGACTAAGCTCAAAATCAGAATTTGTTTGTGTTAATGAATTTTCACATAAATAACTAATTCATACATGCGATTTCCAGTATGTTAAAGACTACTAGGTCAGCGTCTAGCACAGTAATCCTTATTGGATTGAATAGTCATAGAACATTCAAAATACTATCAGAGTATATAGATCCACATCAGATAACAATCAGTATTTAATGTATTACAATTTAAGCACAGATTACATGCAGATAAGACAGTCTGTAAACACTGATCATAAAGTCTAATGCATGAGAACAAAAACTAAGCAGCTTTTGAGAAAGAACCTGAAACCATTCCAAGTTCATTTACCAATCTTTTAAAAGTAGCTTCACATAGTAGTTTTTTGAAGATATCTGCTAGTTGTTGATCTGTTGGAACAAAATGCAATTCCACTATACCTTCCATCACATGTTCCCTTATGAAATGGTACTTAATGCTGATGTGATTTATCATTGAGTGTTGAACTAGATTACCTGTAATAGCAATAGCACTTTGATTATCACAGTAAATAGGTATTTTAGAAATTTCTAACCCATAGTCCAGTACCTGATTCTTCATCCAAAGAATCTATGCACAACAGCTTCCTACAGCAATATATTCTGCTTCTGCAGTTGATGTGGAAATTGATTTCTATTTCTTGCTAAACCAAGAAACCAATCTGCCTCCAAGAAATTGGCAGCTTCCACTAGTGCTTTTCCTGTCTATTTTGCATCCTGCAAAATCTGCATCTGAGTAACCTATTAGCTTAAAATCTGATTCTCTAGGATACCATAATCCTAGATCAGCTGTACCCTTGAGGTACTTGAAAATTCTTTTCACAGCTATTAGATGAGGTTCTCTTGGATCAGCCTGAAATCTTGCACAAAGATAGGTAGCATACATGATATCAGGTCTACTTGCAGTTAAATAGAGTAAAGAGCCAATCATACCTCTGTAGTTAGTAATATCTACTGATGAACCAGTATCTTTATCTAACTTGGTTGCAGTGGCCATAGCAGTTAAATAGTGTACTTAGATTGATAGATAAAAGTACCTTCTTCATTTTGCTTGACTTGAAGTCCCAAAAAATAGCTAAGTTCTCCCATCATAAACGGAAAGATCCATTAGATAATGAAATGCTGGTTCTAAACCATACTCATTTGATATCTTGACTGCATTAGCTTTGCAAACCTTTCACATAGTTTGGCATTTGTAGAACCAAATATGATATCAACAACATATATCTTTACCAAAAGTAAGTCTTTTCCATGGTTGAGATAGAACAGTGTTTTATCAATTGTACCTCTGTGAAATCCATTTTCCAGAAGAAATTGAGTTAAAGTCTCATACCATGCTCTTGGAGCTTTCTTAAGGCCATAAAGTGCTTTGTCAAGTCTGTAGACATAATTTGGAAATTTTGGATCTACAAATCCTGGAGGTTGTTCAACATATACCTCTTCTTCCAATTCTCCATTGAGAAAAGCACTTTTCATATCCATTTGAAAGACTTTCAACTTTTTGTGAGCAGCATAAGCCAAAAAGATTCTTATGGCTTCCAATCTAGCAACTGGTGCAAATGTTTCATCATAATCAATACCCTCATGTTGAGAGTAGCCTTTAGCAACCAGCCTTGCTTTATTTCTTGTAATTATGCCATCACTATCAGTTTTGTTTCTGAACACCCATTTTGTGCCAACAGTTGATCCGTTCTTTGGTCTTGGCACTAGGGTCCAGACTTTATTTCCTTCAAATTTATTTAACTCTTCATGCATTACTTGCAGCCAATCAGCATCTTGAAGAGCTTCTTCCACTTTCTTTGGTTCAGTGTGAGATAGAAAAGAATGATAGAGACATTCATTTGATGTTGCAGTTCTAGTTCTGACACCTGCTTCAGGATCTCCAATCATTAAGTCAGGTGTATGTGATTTAGTCCACTTCCTTGCAGATGGAAGTTGATATCTAGAACTGGATCCTCCCCCATGATCCATGTTATCTCCATTAGCATTTTCTGATGCTCCCCCTATAGTTATGCTCTCTCAAACTTCATAATTTGAGTTGGATCCTTCAGGATTTAAAGTATCAGAGTTTCCAGAATTATCAGAATTTGGCTCATCAGAACTTAATGAATCAGAACTTGAAGAGCTAGTGATAGGTTTTGATGATTCTTGAGAGTCTTGAGTTGTGGTAGGATCTTCAGCTTGCTCCCCCTGAACAGGTGCATTTTCCCTTAGAGTAGTTACCACAGTTACAATGACATCATAATTTAACCCGTCAGAACTTACAGGATCAGGATTTAAGCCATCAGAATTTGCAGAATCGGAATTTAAATCTTCATTTTCAAATCTCAGCTGATCATGATCATTGAAATCTTCAATTCCAGTAATCTTTTTATCATCAAAAGATACATTGATAGATTCCATGATAACCCATATTTTTAAATTGTAGACTCTGGAGGCTTTTGTGGAAAGTGGATATTTAACAAAAATTCCTTCATCAGCTTTTAGATCAAATTTTGACAGTTGTTCAGGATGAGTCTTAAGAACAAAACACTTGCATCCAAATACATAAAAGTATTTCAGATTTGGCTTCTTTTTCTTCACCATCTCATATGGCGTTTTTCCATGCTTGTTTATGAGTGTAGTATTCTGTGTAAAACAAGCAGTCTGCACAACTTCAGCCCAAAAGTAGGTTGGCAGCTTTGCTTTATCAAGCATAGTTCGTGCAGCTTCAATGAGAGTCATGTTCTTTCTTTCTACAATTCCATTTTGCTATGGAGTTCAAGGTGCAGAAAATTCCTGTTTAATTCCATGCTCTTTGCAGAACCCTTCCATGATTGAATTCTTGAACTCAGTGCCATTATCACTTCTTATTATTTTAACAGAATCTTTGACCAACTTATCCAGCTGTCTGACATGATCAGTTAGAGTGGATGCAGGTTTCATTCTTCTTGTGCAAAAAATACACCCAAGTGTATCTTGTGAACTCATCCACTATAACCATAGCATATTTCTTCTTTGCAATTGACATGACATTTACTGGACCCAATAGATCAACATGTAGTAAGTGATAAGGCTCAAGAATTGAGGATTCAGTTTTGCTCTTGAATGAAGATTTTCTTTATTTTGCCTTTTGACATGAATCACAAAGTCCATCAGGAGCAAATACTGATTTTGGCAGTCCTCTCACAAGATCTTTCTTTACTAGCTCATTTATATTCTTGAAATTTAAATGAGAGAGTCTCTTATGCCAATTCCAGCTTTCTTCAATCGATGCTCTACTTAACAGACAGATTGCAGATTCATCATAATTTCTTGAAAGTCTGGCTTCATAAATGTTACCATGCATGTAACCTTTCAGAACTACTTTGCCTGTAGAATTACTTACAACTTCACAGTGTTCTTCAAAGAAATCCACATGATAACCTCTGTCATATATTTGACTCACACTTAGTATATTACGTTTAAGTCCTGAGACAAGAGCTATTGATTCAATGATGACATTCCTAAGATTGATATTGTCATATCCTAGAGTTTTTCCCATGTTGCCATCTCCATAAGAAACTCATGGGCCAGCTTTCTCCACAAAGTCTGATAGCAGGGCTTTATTTTCAGTCATATGTCCTGAACATCCACTGTCCAGAACTAGGATATTTTTCATGTTGCCCTGCAATCACAAAGACCACTATTGGTTAGTTTTAAGGACCCAGACTTGCTTGGATCCTTTGGCCTTTTTAAGTTTGTTAGCATTTGTAGCGGATTTAATTTATGAGTTTATGCTAACATGCTGTTTATCAGATTTATATCAGACTTTGCATCAGACTTTACACTAGAAGGAATAATACTAACTTTCTTCAAAGAAGGTTTTATTTGATAATAATCATAGTACAAACTATGATATTCCTTACAAGTATAAATGGAATGCCATAAACTACCACAATGAAAACAAGGATTTTGTGGTTTAAACCTAACAGACTGAGTCTTAACTCCTAATTTAGGAGGTAAAGAGTTTATATCTTTATTTTTCCAGCAAAAAGAAGCAATATTGTTAGAGTTTCCACAATTATAACATTTCTTTCTAGGAGCATTAGGAACAGGCATATATTTATTGCTTTTATTCACACCTTCCTTTCCATTCCTATTTTTCCTAGCTTCTTTTACCTTGTTCACATTTCTTATCTCTTTCAGCTTATGCTTAAGCTGCTTCTTTGTCATTAAGCCTATGTTTACTTCAGCTGGTTTATCTTGTTTTAATTTTTCAGAAGTTGACTTTTCTTTGACTTCTGTCCTAGACTCTTTCATCTTTTCAGAATCAGACTTTACAGTTTTTACTACAAACTTAACAGGATTAACTTTTGGCTTAGCAGTTTATTTAACAACTATTGGCTCAATTTGCACAGTTCCTTTCTCACTTTTATCATCTCCATAACCTAAGCCCTCTTTCCAGTTTCCACTACTTAGTATATTCTGAGTTGTTTTGCCAGAGTTAGTCCAAGTTCTAATGATCGCTCTTTCCTTTTCTAAATCAGTTTTTAGAGATTCATTCAATTTTAGTACTTCATCTCTAACATACAAAGCCTCATCTCTTTTTTCTTAGTTTGATGAAGAAAAACTAACTCCTTTTCTAAATAGTCATTTCTGTTTTTAAAAGCAAGATTTTCAGATGTTAATCTTTCACATGTTAAAGTCTGATCTCTATAGCTAATGAACATGGTTTTAAGATATAATCTCAACTCAATTTTATCATCGGTATGAAAAGCATAAGTTATTTGAGGTACCTTCAATTCAGCAGTTTTGGTACTGCTATCAGCATTTTCCATCAAGGCATAGTTCACCTTATTTTCAGAATCTGAAGTGTCTGTATAGCTTTTCTTCTTTGTGACAAGTGCCTTGTCTTTGTCACTTTTTCCTTTCTTGCAGTCAGGAGATATGTGGCCTCTTTCACCACAATTGTAGCATTTGACATTTGAGTTGTCTCCTCTGTCAGACTTTCCTGCTTTGCCTTCAGACTTTCTGAACCCTTTCTTATCAGAACTTCCACCTTTCCTGGAAAACTTCTTGCCCTTTCTGAATTTCCTGTAGGCTATCTTTGTGATACCCTTCACCATAAGAGCACACAGTTGCATCATATCTGCATCAACATCCATTTCAGGTAAACTTTCAGTTTCTGAATCATCATCATCAGAATATGATGACTCTGAATCAGACTTTATGATGAGAGCCTTTCCTTTGCCCCTCTTTGAGGCAACCACTTTAGGAGATTCCTCCTCAGCTTTAAGAGCAATTGTCCTTGACTTTCTTCCACGCCTCTTGTTCCTTTGATCCATCTCAAGTTCATAAGTCTTGAGCATACCATAAATTTCAGCAAGAGTAGTTTCAGTAAGGTCATAGCTGTTTTTTATGGTAGTTGACTTCAAATCCCAATTATCAGGAAGAGCTAAAAGGAATTTTAGATTTGAATCTTCAAGATCATATTCCTTGTCCACCAGTGACAGATCATTCAAGAGTTTGACAAACCTGTCATATAAGTCAGTTAATGACTCATCAGCTTTTGAGTCAAAGTGCTCATACTCTTGAGTGAGTATAGTCCTCCTGTTCTTTTTGATTGCATCAGTTCCCTGGCATCTTATCTCCAAAGCATCCCATATCTCCTTTACAGTCTTGCATACAATTACCCTGTTTGACATGACATTATCAATGGCACTATACAGCATATGCCTTACCCTTGCATCCTTGGCAATACATGAGATGTCTTCAGCTGTGTAATCACCTTTCTCCTTTGGTATGGACTTTGCTGGTTGATCAGCAACTGCAACAGAGAGCTTGGTAGGCTTATATGGTCCTTCATTAATCCTATCAAGGTATTCTGGATCCGTAGCTTGCAGAAACATAGCCATCTTAACTTTCGATATGGGATACTCAGAAGGTCTCAGTATGGGAACCATAATAGTCTCATATCGATTGTGGGTTTGAGTGTTTTGAGTTTCTTGAGTTTTGGTGGGCTTAGTTGGGGTTTATGTTTCTTCAGACATGATTTTTTGGATCTTTACAGTATGCGTGTTAACAGAAAAGCTCTGATACCACTTGTTAGGTCACACAACACTGTAGAAGGGGGTTGAATACAATGTTTATACAATCAAATCATTTGAACAGAAGTATGTAACAAAGATTAAGTATATTCAATAAACTCTGTTACAATATGAACTGTTGTTCTCTCTCAGTGATGAAAAAATATCACTAAGAGCTGCTAGGTTACAATGAATAATGTTTCTCGATAATGATAACACATATAGTGTAAACTCTAAGCTGTGTTTATATAGTACACAGTTACAAGATATATTCTAATTGATATGGAATATAATTCTGTCTCCTAAAATATATCAATCAAATATCTTATACAAGTCTTCTAGTCCTCTAACTCTTTTCATGCATATCTTCTATTATTTTAGTCTCGATCTTCTCCTGTAAATCAGCCGCATTCCTTATCTGAAAGTCTTCCCGCACTTAAGTACTGATATGTATCTTCTGACACCTTAAGTTCTGATATTAAGTTCTGACTTCAGTAAGTTCTGATTTCAGTAAGTCCTGATATATCCTGTTGTTAAGTTCTGAAAACTAAACACAAATCATATTAGACATGACATCTCAAATATATCTAACATGAATCTCTCAAACATAAATGGAGTGATTATAAGACTTACATGTACCTTATTCTTTTTAATAAGTGAGCCAAATAGAATTTTGGACACTTGTTTATAATTGCCTATTTTTGTTCTATCTATACCATTAAGTAAATGAATGTCTTGAACTATATGGTTTAAATTAGACATTATAAACCTAGGAAAGAAAGTTTCCTTACCTCTTGTGGCCAAAAACATTGTGATCCTTGTGCTGAGTTCCTGCAGAATTAAGAGTCACACATTTATGTGTCGGTTATGAGCCATGTAGAACACCAGTATCTGGACCACACTTGAGATATTGTCATACTCTGTCTTTCTGCAGGTGAAAGCCCTCATAATTGAGTCAAACAGGAAGGACCATTCCCTCCTCAGATGCTTCTTATTCAAGCTAGCCAGGTTGATTTTCTTACTGTAGTTGATAAAGTCCATGAACTCAGCTAGCTCTTCTTGAGTTAGGACCTCTACCATGTTGTCATTAGGAATACCCAAAGCCAGGTTAACATCATTCTCATTGAATTCCACCTATTGCCCTTGAATTGTGCAGTTTACCACCAGAGATGCAGTTTGATTCTCATGCACAACTGTCCTAATCACAGCTGAATCCCAGAAATCATTGAGAACATCCAGATACATAATTTAATTTATAGTTAGAGCACCTGCAAAGAATGTCTTAGATAGGAACTTGACAAAGCTCTTGAAGCTATCAAGAGCTTGGTTGGCATCTGTGAATGCAAGGTAGTTGGTGCTCTCCTTTGGGATAAAAGCTCTAACAGTGTTTGATGTCATTTCAAGTGTTTGAATTTCAGTGGGTAAGAGATTTGAAGAATAAAGAGTTCGAAATGAGGGAGAACAATTAAGATTTACAAAAATTAGGTCACTTGAGATCTCGAAAGCGTAAAGAGGGGTTATGTCGAGATATCTTGGTATTTATAGAAAAAGGTAAGTGACTTGTCGTGAAGTAGAAATAAATGTTTTGGATTTTCTTATTGAGAAGTCACGTGTGAGAATCGATACATATCGATATATCACTTTCCTAACTCTTATCGAGAACAAAAAAATGACTTATCGAGATGTCTAATAAATACCCAGTTTGTCCTGAATGGACTGAATTTTTCCAATTTTATTTGAATAAGTCAAATTAAAATTAGAATGATTTTACATCAAAAATATTTTACTAAAATAATTTATTGAATTAAATTATTTCAGTTCTGAGTTATCGATAAGTCTAAGAATGATACTTGTAGAGAACTCTATCGAGAATTCTCAAAGTGACTTATCAAGATCTCTACTAGATTTATCGAGAAGTCATAATGAAGCTTGTCGAGAAGTCCTTCTAGAAGTCTAGAAAAAGAATTATCGAGAACTCTATCAAGAAGTCTCAAAATGACTTATCGAGAAGTCAGTTAGACTTATCGAGAACTCAGTTCTCTATATACTTTTGTTGCTATTGATTCTGTCTTATGCTAATTTTTACACATTGAACATGTAAAATAACAATTAAACAGTTTTCTTAGAATCTGAAAAATTCCAAGCTAAATTTGAATTTTGAAAAATAAATATACAGAGATTTCTGAAATATTTATAACTCATATTCCAGTTAATTTCTAATTAAATCAAATTAGTTTTGAAATCCCTACAAATTAATCTGTTGCACCATATTAGCCGATTTCTTGCCTTTAGGATGAAGAATTTAACATTCCAATTTCACCAACAAGTCTAGTGAATGTTGCTTCATCCAAAGTTTTAGTAAAAATGTCAGCTAATTATTTTTCTGTTGGAACAAAAATAAGCTCAATAGTACTATTTGCAACATGTTCTCTAATAAAATGGTAGCTTACATTAATATGCTTTGTTCTAGAATGATTAACTGGATTAGCAACAATAGAAATGGCACTAGTATTGTCACACATAATTGAAATTTTGTGTAACGCCAGGCCATAGTCCCTTAGCTGATTTCTAATCCATAACATTTGAGCACAGCAAATTCCAGCAGCTATGTATTCAGCCTCAGCTGAGGAAATTGATACAGATTGTTGTCTCTTACTATACTAGGAAAGAATTTGACATCTTTCACTAGTACTCTTCCTGTCAACCCTGCATCTAGCAAAATTTGCATCTGTGTATCCAACAGCTTCAAATCCAGTTCCCTTAGAATACCATAATCCCAAGTTTGGTGTTCCCTTTAAGTATCTGAAAATTCTCTTCACAACCATTAAATGTGATTCCTTTGGATTGGATTGAAATTTTGTACATAGACATGTTGCAAACATAATGTCTAGTCTACTAGCAGTCAAATACAATAAAGATTTAATCATTCCTCTATAATCTGAAATGTCTACAGTTTTTCCTTTCTTATCTGCACCCAACTTTGTAGCTGTGGATATGGGTGTTGATGCAGGTGAACAATCAACCATTCCAAATTTCTTCAATAAGTCTTTAACATACTTGGTTTAGCTGATGATGATCCTATCACTTCTTTGACTGACTTGAAGTCCAAGAAAGTAACTTAATTCTCCCATCATGCTCATTTTATATTTACTCTGTATGAGTCTTGAGAATCTTTGACATAGTTTTTCATTAGTAGAACCAAAAATGATATCATCCACATAGATTTGAACTAGGATCATATCACCACCATGCTGCTTGTAGAATAGAGTCTTGTCAATTGTTCCTCTAGTGAATCCATGTTTAAGCAAAAATTATGACAGTATGTCATACCAAGCTCAAGGTGCTATCTTTAGTCCATAGAGAGCCTTTGGAAGTTGGTAAACAAAATCTGAAAAATTCTGGATCTTTAAAGCCAGGTGGCTGTTGCACATAAACCTCTTCTTCCAACTTACCATTTAGGAATGCACTTTTTACATCCATTTGATACACTTTAAAGTTTGAGTATACAGCAAATGCAAGAAAGATCCTTATTGCTTCAAGTCTTGCAACTGGAGCAAAAGTTTCATCATAATCAATTTCTTCTTCCTGTGAGTAGCCTTTTGCAACCAACCTTGCTTTGTTTCTTATTACAATTCCATTTTCATCCATTTTGTTCCTATATACCCACTTTGTTCCTATTATACTTCTGTTCTTTGGTGCGGGAACCAACTTCAAAACTTTGTTTCTTTCAAACTGATTTAGCTCTTCTTGCATAGGAGATATCCAGTCAGGATCAAGTAGAGCTTCTTCAATTTTCTTAGGCTCAATTTGTGAAATAAAGCATGCATGTAGAAACTCATTAGCAGTTGCACTTCTAGTCCTCACTCCAGCATTTGGATCACCAATAATTGCTTCTCTTGTGTGACTCCCATCCCATTTTCTGGTGTGAGTTTGTTGAATTGAATTTTCTGCATTTTTTTACCATTGGCATGACTTGCAGAACTTTCTCTTATTTCTCCCCCTAAGGTTGTGCTATCAAATTCAGGTGTTTGAGATGAGTTTCCATTCTCATGATTCACTTGCTCAGTTGATTCTTCATTCATTATGTTGCTTGTGTTGATCTCAGCTTCATCTTCAGAATCACTATCAATGTTGAGATTTTCAAACTTAAGGGCTTAAGATTCATTTTGATCAAGGCATTCCAAGCCTGGACACTTTTCATCATCAAAAGTCACATCTGTGCTTTCCATAATTTTCATTTGTTCAATTACATAGACTCTGTAGGTAGTTATCTCCAATAAATATCCCTGAAAAATTGCTTCAAAAACTTTAGAGACAAAAACTTCAATCAGATAGACTTTGTAGGCAGTTCTCTCCAATGTCAGCTAATTGTTTTTCTGTTGGAACAAAAATAAGCTCAATAGTACCATTTGCAGCATGTTCTCTAATAAAATGATATCTTACATCAATGTGCTTTGTTCTATAATGATTTACTAGATTAGCACCAATAGATATAACACTAGTATTGTCACACATAATTGGAATTTTGTGTAACACTGGACTATAGTCCATTAGCTGATTTCTAATCCAAAGCACTTGAGCACAACAACTTCCAGCAGTTCCAGCAGTTATGTATTCAGCATCAGTTGTGGAAGTTAACATAGATTGTTGTTTTTTTACCATACCAGGATACAAGTCTTTGTCCAAGAAATTGACAGCTTCCACTAGTACTCTTTTTGTCAACCCTGCATCCAGTAAAATCTGCATATGTGTATCCAACAGCTTCAAATCCAGTTCCTTTAGGATACCATAATCCCAATTTTAGTGTTCCCTTTAAGTATCTAAAAATTCTCTTCACAGCCATCCAATGTGATTCCTTTGGATTGGCTTGAATTCTTGCACACAGACATGTTGAAAATATAATGTCTGGTCTACTAGCATTTAAATATAACAAAGATCCAATCATTCCTCTATAACTTTAAATGTCCACACTTTTTCCTTTCTTATCTTCATCCAACTTTATAGCTGTAGACATAGGTGTTGATGCAGGTGAACATTCAACCATTCCAAATTTCTTCAATAAATCTTTAACATACTTGGTTTGGCTGATGAAGATTCCAGCATTCCTTTGACTGAATTGAGGTCCAAGAAAGTAACTTAATTTCCCTATCATGCTCATTTCATATTCACTCTGCACGAGTCTTGTGGATCTTTGACATGGCTTTTCATTAGTAGAACCAAAAATGATATCATCCACATAGATTTGAACTAGGATCATATCACCACCATGCTGCTTATGGAAGATAGTCTTGTAAATTGTTCCTCTAGTGAATCCATGTTTAAGAAGAAATTTTGACAGTGTGTCATGGCAAGCTCTAGGTGCTTGCTTTAATCCATAGAGAGCTTTGAGTAATTTGTATACAAAGTCTGGAAATTCTGGATCTTCAAAGCCAGGTGGTTGTTGCACATAAACTTCTTCTTCCAACTCACCGTTTAGGAATGCGCTCTTTACATCCATTTGATACACTTTAAATTTTGAGTGTGAAGCAAATGTAAGAAAGATCCTTATTGCTTCAAGTCTTGCAACTGAAGCAAAAGTTTCATCATAATCAATTCTTTCCTCTTATGAGTAGCCTTTTTCAACCAACCGTGCTTTGTTCCTTGTTACAATTCCATTTTCATCCATCTTGTTCTTGTGCACCCACTTTGTTCTAAGTATACTTCTGTTCTTTGGTGCAGGAACCAACTATCAAACTTTGTTTCTTCCAAACTGATTTAGCTCTTCTTGCATAGCAGATATCTAGTCAGGATCAAGTAGAGCTTCCTCGGTTTTCTTAAGTTCAATTTGTGAAATAAAGCATGCATGTAGACATTCATTAGCAGTTGTACTTCTAGTCCTCACACCAGCATTTGGATCATCAATAATTGTTTCCCTAATGTGACTCCTATCCCACTTTCTGGTATGATTTTGTTGACTTGAAGTTTCTGTATTTTATTCACCGTTGGCATGACTTGCAGAAATATCTTCTCTTTTTCCCACAAAGTTTGTGCTATAAAATTCAGGTGTTTGAGATGTGTTTCCATTCTCATGATTCATATGCTCAGTTGACTCTTCATTGATTTTGTTGCTTGTGTTGATCTCAACTTCATCTTCAGAATCACATATCAATGTTGAGGTTTTCAAACTAAGGGCTTCAGCTTCATTTTCATCAAGGCATTCCAAGCATGGACACTTTTCATCATTAAAAGTCACATTCGTGCTTTCCATAATTTTCTTTTGTTCAATCACATAGACTTTTTAGGTGGTTTTCTCCAATGAAAATCCCAGACAAATTGCTTCAAACACTTTAGAGTCAAATTTTCCCACATATTCAGAGTTGTCTTTTAGAACATAGCACTTTCTTCCAAACACATGTAGATACTTCACAGTAGGCTTCCTTTTTTATAAGATTGAGTAGGGTGATTTGCCAAGATTTTTGTTAATGAGATATCTGTTTGAGTGTATCATGCAATGTTGACAGCTTCTTCCCAAAAACTTGTTGCAAATTGGCATCTTGCAGCATTGTTCTAGCAGCCTCAACCAAAGTTCTATTCTTTCTTTCAATTACCCCATTTTGCTGAGGTGTCCTTGCTGCTGAAAATTCTTGAAAAATGCCCTTGTTCCTGCGGAATTCAGTTAAGGTTGCATTTCTGAATTATGTGCCATTATCACTCCTCAATCTTTTCACACAATTATGATCTACAGCCTGATTCTCAATTTTCTTGATGTGTTCAATAATGATGTGTGGAGTTTCATCCTTTGAATACATAAATTCTACCCATGTGTACCTTAAGTAGTCATCCACCATCACATGTGCATATTTCTTTGAGATTGATAAGACATTAACTGGTCCAAACAGGTCCATGTTAATAAGTTGCAAAGGTACATTTATAAAATTCACATCTTTGCTTTTGTGACTAGACCTTTTTATTTTGCCTTTTTGACAACCCTCACAAACTTTATCTTGAACAAACTCCGGATTTAACATGTCTCTCACTAACTCCTTTTTCACAGGATATTGATAGCTTTATAATTCATGTGAGAGAGCTTTTTGTGCCACAACTTGCTTTGCTCAACAAATACCTTGGTGTAGAAGCACACATTCCATCCTTATTTGCTGAGAATAAGTCTGCAAAAAACAAGCTTCCCTTTCTTGCTCCTTTCAAAGCAACTTCACCAGTCTTTTTCCTGATAATTGAGCATTCTCCTTTGTCAAATGAAATATTGAATCCTCTATCTGTGAATTGAATGACAATCAGGAGATTCACCTCAAGTCCAGCTACCAGTACTATATATTTAATGACAACATTTCCAGAAACTAAATTATCATATCCCGTTGTGAATCCTTTGTTGTTGTCTTCAAAATTCACCAATGGGCCAGCCATCTCCTTAAATTATGATAGCAGGGCTTTATTACCTATCATATTCCTGGAGCATCCACTGTCTATGATCCAGATGACCTTCTTCTCTTTGCCTTGCACACAATGAGAATTAAGTGTGTTTAGCTACCCAAGCAGTGTTGGGTACTTTCTTCTTGTTAACAGAATGTGCAGAAGTAAAATTTGATGATTCAGAAAGAATAGTGTTCAAAATTTGATTTGCAGTTTCCTTATTGGATGTAGACTCAGTTTTTGCCTCTTTGAGATTCATTCTCACTCTATAATAGCTTGTCATTACTTTCATATTGCAAGGAATGCAATCAAATTTGTCACATAAGGAATAGGGGTCTTCAGCCTTTGCTTCATTGCATCTGCAGGCTCCCACTTTTGACTCATTAACAGCCTTTTTGCAAAGGTGAGTTAGATGAATTGTAGAGCCACACTTCTGACATTGTTTCCTTGGAGCATCTACAATAAATTCAAAGTTGTTGCTCTTGTTCACTCCAATTTTCCCATTCATGTTCTTATTTTTCCATCCTGCATTCTCAGTCTTGATTTCCTTGATTGGCTTCTTAGAATCTTGATCTACCATGGGTTTCTTTTCGGTTTTAGGAGTTGAAGTTGTTTCTGTGCATTTCTTCTCATTTTCTTCATCTGCAAGATCTTACTTGATGACCAACTCAACTTCACTAAAATTGACTTCACATGATTTGAACAAAGGTGCACCAAGTTTTCTCAGCAAAACTGGGACATCTTGATTTGCAATTACCTTTCCTTTGTCACCTTTATTTTTCTTGTTGTTGTTCAAGGCATCATAGTTCAAACCAATAGCTATGTTAGCACATGATTTATTCTTCTCATGGTATTGTCCAACCAACTCAGATGCATTCTTAAATGACTTCAGTTTCACCCCATTCTTCTCTATCGTTTCCCTCAACACAACTTCAATTTCACTTGCACACTTCAGCTTATTTTTAAAATATTCTTTTTCTTGCTTGACAGTTTCAAGCTCAACATGATGCAGTTCCAAATCTTATTTCTCAATCTCAAGCTTCTGATTTATCTTAGATAACCTACTCACTTCCTCAGTAGCTGCCACCATGCTTTTATGGATATGAAACATCTCTACACTCATTTTTTGAACAATTTCTTTATATTGACTTGCATCTAAATCAACAGTGGTTAGAGTTAGTACCTCTGATTTTGAAGTGGATGATTCTTCATGCTCAAGAGCCATGAAAGTATAATTTCCAAATTCTTCTTTTTCATCATCTTTATCAGTGTCATCCCAACTCTTTCCTTCAGTAATATAAGCTTTTCCCTGTTATTTCTTCAAGAGAGCTTCATACTTTGCTTCCAATTCCAGATAGGCTTTATCCTTCTTCACTTTCTTTAGCTTCCTGCACTCAGTAGCAAAGTGACCCAACTCATCACAGTTGAAGCACCTTATCTTTGATCTGTCAACAGGTCCAGACTTGTAGCCACCTTTGCTAGCTGAGTTATATTGAGCTTTTGGTTTCCAATTATTGTTGTTGGAAGATTGTCCTTTGTTCTTGAAAAATCTTGGCTTTTTGACCCTAATGTTAAAAAAAAATTCTAGCCAGGTATGCCATAGATTGGTCCATCACATCTAGCTCATCAAGGGTATAATACTCATCTTTATTTAGCTCCAAAACAACTTGTTTTTTGGGTCCTTTGTACTTTTTCTCCATATCTTGAATGACTGGAGTTTGTGCATCTTGTTCATCTTCACTTGCTTCACTGTCATTGACAACCAAGGCACTAGGTCCATCAACTACATATCCTTTATTTGACCTTAATAACTTTCTTTGTAACATTTCAAGTTCATATGTCTTCAAGATTCCATACTACACCTCCAATGTCATTCTTCTCAAGTCCCTTCCTTCTCTTATGGCTGGTATCTTCTGTTCAAGGTGGTCAGGAAGAGATATAAAGAACTTTAGGTTCACCTCCTCAGCTTTATAATATTTAATCATGAAGTTGCAAGTCATTTATAAATTTGGTAAACCTTTCAAAAATTTCAGTAATTCCTTCTTTAGGCTTTGCCATAAAACCCTCATACTGAGACAGCGGTACCTCTTTTGATTTGACCTAACTTTTTCTGTTCCCTCACACATAATCTCTATTTTCTCCCAAATCTGTTTGGCTGTGTCACAGTTGACAATATTGTTATACATCACATTATCAAGTGACTCTATCATAATTAATTGCAAGCTACTATCCAGAGAGACTTTCTCTTTTTAAGTTTTAGTGTATTTTGCGGGGTCTTTAGGGGCATAATGAGCTAGCATGACCATGTCTCCATCTGTAGATTCCTTAACCCTTTCCATGGGAGTGAAGGGGCCATTCTTGAGAATCTGGATATATAATGGGTTGACCATCCTTATAAATAACATTATCTTCTTTTTCTATAGTGTGTGGTTGGCTCTGTCAAAGGCTGGTATCTTGATGCTACTTAACTTCTATGCACTCATACTTCCAAGATTTTTATCTGTTTTCTTTCATATTTTTCTCTGATATCACTTGTTAGATATTGAGTACAACACAGAAAGGTGGTGAATGTGTTTTTTTATTTTTGGCAGATCAAGGAAGATCATCATATTGATCATGAATAATATACAACATACATAATATCATCATATTGATCATGGCAGATCATCAACACATGAATAATATCATAATATCTATCATGTCAGATTATTAACACATACATAATATACAAATCGCATACATATAGTCATGGCATATTGTATACATGATATTACCATCAAAATAAGTAAACACACAAATGAATTAAAACCTTTTGCAGGTAGCTCTGATGCCATTATTAGGTTTAGGGGCATAAAAACATAGCGGAAACAAAATTAAAACTGTAAAAACTGAATAAAATCGAAACCCACCACAGGATCCATGCGAAAAACAATATTTAATTCGTGGATTATGGTTATGGTTATCTAATGGAGGTCCTTACTTAAAACAATCACCACGTATCCCACTATTCGATCTACGCCATATATGTATCCACACAAAAACTTGAGCGGAGGAGGAGTGTACTAGCACCCAAAATCTGAACTCGTTCTTCTTCTTTTTCTCTCTCTCTCTCCCTCTAGCTGCTAGGGTTTTGTATTTTTAACTAATAAAAATGTAATTCACTCAATCAGCCCTAAAGAGATTATCTATGAGAGAGATAAAAACAAATTCTAACTATAATCTAAATTAGTTATTATCTAATTAAGTCTTACTTAATCATCAAGCAACTGAATTTTGATTTTATTATTTGTAAATTTGAATTTCATTTATTCTATTAATTAAGTCCAACTTAATTAATAATAAATAATTCGAATTTTCTATTTAATTCAAATCCGAATTTAAATTAGATATTCCTTCAAGCTTTCTTTGTGCAACCCTACAGGTTATTATTACATTGGAAATAATTTAAATATCTCATATTTTAATTATAAACAATGAGCGGCATTTGGTAATACATCATTGCTACCCAAGTAATAATAATTAAATTGATGATAGATTAAACCTTTCGTGAATAATGTACAATGTAATTTAATCCCTTTAACCATATATTATAGATTAAACTCAAGTCATGTTATGTGTCATCCTCTTCAAGGTTTAATCCATGTTTCCTTGATCAGTGAGTAGACTATTATTTCAAATCAACGTTTGAGCGCGGCGCCACGCATTTTATAGTCTAGCTCACACAAGAAGCCAATAATATCTCTCCAAAATTATAAGGGTTAAATCATTTCTAGATCATTCATATTTCTCACACGATTCCTAATATACCCGAAGTCCACTTTTATCATTACCCGGTCAAAGGAAACTTTTGATGTAATCAAAGTATTTTAATCATTGTATAGAAATATAATGATTTTAAGTCGAAGGGCCAATTACATCATTATCACTGTGAGAATTACTTATGACACAATTGGTCATCAACGGATAACTGTTGTGAAGCATATCCGTTGAAGGACAATCACTTTTTAACGGATGAAGGATATCCGTTGATGAAGTAGAAACAATGGAAATATGATTTGAAACTATTGTTGAGTCTGTAGAGATTAATTTTAAATTTTGTTGCACAGACCCTTCAATAGTTTGAGAAAGAAATGGCAAGTGATCCAACAAATCATCAATTAGATGATGATCACTTGCTTGAGATTTTGGCTACTCCATGAATTTGAGAGATGGAGAATCAGGAATTGATGTGTTGATCATAACCACATCCACATAATTTGTTGGAGAGTTTTATGTGTGTGGTGTTTCAATTATGAGAGAATTTGGTTGTTACTCCACATTTATTGGAGCCACATCATGTTGACTTTGAGAAAGTTCGGTAACTGAGTCTTTGACAGCAGTTGGCACTGTGTGTGCACCCTATGACTCCCCCATAACTTTAGCCTTCTTCTTTCTGATATAGGATTGTCTTTGCTCAGTAATATCCTTTCTCCTTTTGGGTTGTGAGAGTTTGTTTCAATAGCCACATCATTTTGGGAGGATGTAACTAGCAATGCGTTTATATCCTTATTAATCAGCACAGTCTGTTGGAAAACTGTGGTGTGGCTGGTATGGGACTCACTAACCTCACTATCCTTATTTCTTGGGGTTTATTTGATTTTCACCCCTTCCCTCACCTAACTCACCACCCTGTTCACTCCCCTCAAGTGTTGTGGTAATTGTTACAACTAATGTCTTTCGAGAGACACTAGAGGTTGGTTTCTTATAATTGGATTTAGAATATTTTGATTTGGTGGCTTGGGTAGGCATCTGTTTGGTCATTGTCACAGATGTCATAGCCACAGTTGAAGACAAAAAAATTGAGGTTGAGAAGGGATAGAGACAGAAACAGCTACCTCACTTACCTGAGGTGCCCCAAAGATTGGAAGATAGTTGAGGAACACTTCACTGTTGAGATTGTTCTTGCTTAAATATGCAAGAACTCTCTTTTCTTGAACCCAACAAGAAAGCTTGTTGTTTGGGTTCTCAATTACAAGGTCCTCAAAAATAAAGTTAGCTAACATCATCAAGAATCTAGCATAATATACATTTCTAGGCCTTTTCTGAATGTCCCCTAATTTATACCCTAACTCTAGCAAGACATAATTGCTAAAAACAAAATATTTATCAGTTAAAAGCATGTAAAGCATGTTAATCAAAGAAGAAGTACTTGCATCAAAATTACTGATTTTGCCTGAAAATACTTTGATCAAAGCATCACACATAAAACTCCACTCTTTCCTAAGGCCCTTCCTCTTAATATTACCTAAACTAGCAGTCTTAAGCGAGTAGCCCATAGAATTGAGCAAGTTGACCACATCGATGTCGGTGTGTGGAACAGTTGTGTTATTTTCAAATATTTTAAAGCAAGATTGAATAGTATCTGAGTTAACATAATAGTTGGTACCTTTGAGAGTAAAGATAATTGTCATATGTGGAATTAAAAACAGCAGATGGCCATACTTTCTCCATAGCTTCACAGTAGCTTATAGGTGACTCGAGCATTGCATACTTCAATTTACAGTTACTAATGAAGTCCATCATTTTGTGATAGTCTTGCTGAGTAACGCTCTTGTCCACCAAATCTACGAAGTTGTTCTTCTCATAGACATACCCAGACTGAGACATAATTTTCACAACATGTGCAATTGATGCTAGGTTCGAAGTTACAGAGATAGATGGGATTTTGGAGATGAAAGAGAGTTAAAATCGCCTTGAGTAATTAGAGAAAGATAAAAGTGAGATTTTTAATTGAATTAGGCTTTTATACTTTCTCAGAATAAGACAAATAAATAGTTAAAAGTAAAATAAAACACCCAATGACTGTAGAAATTCTAAAAATGTCCATCAACGTATACATATATGACTATAAGCACGTGTCAACGGAAATGGTTTTCAGAATTAACAATTATGATTGATAAGAATCAACGGATAGCAGATGTACCATTATCCATCGATGGATAAAGTACATAGAAATATATTTGAATATTCAACGGATATAGGCAATCAACGGATATTTACTCTCGACGGATAATGAACATCCATTGAAGGGATAATTTTGACTTAGCCGAAATTGGACCATTAAACAGTAAAATCAAATTTATTTTTGGCTATTTACAAATTGCATAGACATCAAGGATAATGAAGTAAGAGTAATTTAGCATACCTAACTCACTTACCAACCTAGTAAAAGTTGATTTATCAATTGGATTTGGTAAAGATGTCTACAAGTTGTTACTCACTTGGAACAAAATGAAGTTCCACAGTACCATTCATAACATGCTCCCTTATAAAGTGGTATTTGATGTCAATGTGCTTTGTCCTTGAATGTTGTACATGATTTTCACTCATGGCAATCACACTTCTGTTGTCACAGAAGATTGGATTATTCTCCACATGTAGACCATAATCCAATAGTTAATTTCTCATCCATAGAATATGTGCACAACAGCTACCAGCAACAATGTATTCAGCATCAGCTGTGGAAGTAGAAACTGAATTTTGTTTCTTACTAAACCATGACACAATCTTGTTTCCTAGAAATTGGCATGTGTTAATTGTGCTTTTTCTGTCTATTTTACACCCTGCATAATCTGCATCTGAATAATCAATTAGATCAAAGCCAGAATCTCTAGGGTACCAAATGCCAAGTTTTGGTGTGCCCTTGAGATATCTGAAAATTCTCTTAATAGCTACTAAATGAGATTCTCTATGATCAGCCTGAAATCTAGCACAAAGACAAGTAGAAAATATTATAATTGGTCTACTAGATGTTAAATACAAAAGTGAACCAACCATGCCTGTATAGTTTGAAATGTCCATAGACTTTTCAGTAGTGTTCAATTCAAGCTTAGTAGTAGTGGCCATGGGAGTTTTTGCAGGTGTGCAATCCATTAAGTCAAACTTCTTTAAAAGATCATGAAGATATTTAGTTTGACTAATGAATATTCCATCACTAACTTGCTAAACTTGTAAACTAAGAAAGTAAGTTAGTTCTTACATCATACTCATTTCATACTTACTTACTTTGCATTAATTTGGAAAACTTTTTGCAAAGTTTATCATCTATAGAGCCAAATATAATATCATCTACATAAATTTGAACAAGTATACTATAGCCATTAACATTTCTAAAGAAAAGATTTTTGTCAAAGGTACCTCTTGTGAAATGATTTTCTAAAAGGAACTTTAACAAAGTATCATACCAGGCTCTAGGTGTGACGCCCCCAAACCCGGGTCAGAATTTTGGAGTTCACAACACACACACCACACAATATATAAACATGTTTATGAAATAATATATGTAATGACCCTACCTTACACAACCACGGATCGCAACAGGTTAAAGTATGAACACAAGCCACGACCATAACTATATTACATCGTACCTAATAGGGATAAATAAATCCTGATTGTATAATTAAATATTGCATTAATGGGCTGCTGGGCCCAACAAGAGAATGCATGACGTTCAGACCAGAAAGGTTAAGCCTGATGGACCAGATCAGGCCTGATGGAATAAAAAAGGCCCAAAAGCCCTGATTATTAATTAATTTCGTAATTAATTAATAAGGGAAAAATCAGCCATTGAGAAGAGTCCCGATGAAGATATAAATCCTTATAGATTAGCCTCAAGGGGACCTAAAAGGATAAGGGATCAGTTTCCTACTATCTAGGACTCCAAAGTCCATTCTAATTATGAGACTTGCCCACCAAGTCTCCTATACCAAATCCAATTCAAGGACTCCCAACATCTATATAAGGGGCCTCACCCCACAGATCAGAACTACGTTTTTTGGCTTGATTATCTAATTCACAGGGATACGTAGGCATCTCGTAAAGGCAGAATTAAGCTACGATACACGAGAGCAGCCATTAAAGGCCTTGAGCTCCTGAATCTTAGTAATAATACAGCAAATAATAACCTTAGTTTTTTATCCATAACATTTGGCGCCGTCTGTGGGAAAGCACAACAACAACCATGGCGAGAACACGGAGAACAATTAGAGCTCTAGAGGAAGGAACACCATGATAAGTGGCATTATATACCACTTAGAGCGTCTTAAAATGGCTTAAATTGGTGTCTTGAAATCAAGTATTTTGTGTATTTGATGCGTTTTTCTAGTGTTTATGCATTTCAGGGTTTTAGTTGCATTTTGGGGGAGGAATCATCAAGAATAAGCCTTGGCATGTGTTCACCATTGCGAGAGGAAAGAAACGGGCAGATTACTGCGAAGAAACGAAGCGAAATCAGAAATTTTCCAGAAGAGGTCTGAGCGCCCGCTCAGCATTGCTGAGCGGCCGCGCAGCAAGCTGAGCGCCCGCTCAGCTATGCTGAGCGGCCGCGCAGGGTCGGGAAAAAAAGATAAATTATTTTAGGACTTCTACTTCTATTTGGTTTCCACTTCTATGTAATCTGAGTTTTATGGGACTATTATATAAGTAGATTTGAGACGTTTTTCACATATGTTTGTTGAAGAAGATTGTGTTTTTTACGCAAGGAGCAAAGGAGATAAGGAAGAAGACCGATTTAGCACACCGCAACGAAGAGGAAGCATATATTCTTGTGATTCTTGTTTTGTTGTAACGTTGGATGCTAGTTTTCTTGCTTTGAACTTATTTACTCTTGTGACGTATTCTGTTTTAATATAATTAGTTTAGTTATTATTTTCTTGTGTTTGTTTATCATGATTTCAATTAAACCCATGATGTCGATAAGTGCTATTATGGGCTAATCGTGATCATGGGGTTGCAACGGATTTATTATGGAATTCTTTAGTTAATTGTTTAATACTTTAGTGTGTGATGATTGCATGATATCTAGTATTGGTTGTGCGTATTCGTCTTATGTGCGTCGCGAACATATAAGATAGGGTGTTAATCTCTTGTGAAGCGACAGTGGATCTTGAGATTTAGAACTTGCCATGCTAGCATAGGTTCATGTACGTTGTGCATGATTAGTGGGTAACTCTAACAGTTTTATTTGCCCTATGTAATCAAAAAGAATAACTTGTGCTTAAATCGTTGTGTTGTCAATTTCTGTAGACATATGGGAACTCAACATAATTGATGACTATTTAACTTCTATCTTAATTGTGGATGCTTGGTAGAATGATATTAGTACAATGAAAGTTGGCTTTTATCAGTTTCGTGTTATTCGATTAATATCATCACTGTCACATGCTAAAGGTAATAACAATGGCTATAGAAGGAAGTAATAATGAAGTTGTGATTTCATGAGTGTTTTATTATTGATAAATTGAAGTGTTAGTTAAGTGATTAATTAAGTAGTTAATCGTAGTTAATATTTAATCAACAATTTTAAGTGTTATTATCTTAACATTGAGAAGTAATCATACATTGGTGAGTGAGTTTAATTAGACAATAATTTAGTCTGAGTCTCTGAGGGAACGAACTAGAAAGTATTCTATATTACTTGCGAACGCGTATACTTGCGTGAATATTAGTGCGTGTTTTCGCTCTAACAAGTTTTTGGCACCGCTGCCGGGGACTCGGCGTATTTGTTTAGTTTATGTACTTACCATCATTGGTCATTAGGACTCAGTGATTAGGACGTAGTAGTTACTTATTTTTCCGGTTGTGTTTCAGGTACTTTAGCAAGCGTTTATGCAAACTCGTTCTCGTGCTCGCAAGAGGACTTTAGATACAGCTGAGGAGACAGATGAAGTTCTTGATATTCCGGAGAAGTTAGATTTTGAGGATTCGGATTCAGGAACTGAGCAGAAAGAACCAGTAAACATGGAAGATCGTATTGTTCAAGCTGATCCAGCTCTTATGGATTTTTCTTGGCCGAAAATTGATGACATTCAGTCAAGCATCCTTCATCCGGCTATTCAAGCTAACACCTTTGAAATCAAGCCGGGCACTATTCAGATGGTGCAGAATTCTGTTTCTTTTGGAGGAGCGGCAACTGAAGACCCCAACATGCACATAAGGAATTTTGTCGAGATCTGCAGCACTTTTAAGTATAATGGCGTGACTGATGAGGCTATCAAGTTGAGGCTTTTCCCATTCTCACTAAGGGACAAGGCTAAAGACTGGTTACATTCTGAACCAGCTGGGTCCATCACTACGTGGCAAGATCTTGCGCAAAAGTTTTTGGTGAAGTTTTATCCGATGGCAAAGACTGCTGCTATGAGGAGTGCTCTTACTCAGTTTGCGCAGCAACCTACAGAATCTATGTGCGAGGCTTGGGAACGTTACAAGGAAATGTTGAGAAAATGTCCACATCATGGAATGCCGGATTGGATGGTGATCACTGGTTTCTATAATGGTTTGGGGGCCCAATCTCGGCCCATGCTCGATGCAGCAGCTGGAGGCGCTTTATGGGCTAAAAGCTATACTGAGGCGTATAATCTTATAGAGACGATGGCTGCAAATGAGCATCAAAACCCCACTCAGAGGATGACGTCAGGCAAGGTAGCAGGTATTCTGGAAGTTGATGCAGCCACCGCTATTGCAGCCCAGCTCCAAGCGCTATCAATGAAGGTTGATTCTCTGGCTACGTATGGAGTTAATCAAATAGCTATGGTTTATGAGCTTTGTGCAGGTTCTCATGCTACGGATCAGTGTTCTCTTGTAAACGAATATGTTCAGTATATGAATAATTATCAGCGATAACAGCAGCCTGTGCCAGCGACCTATCATCCTAACAATAGAAATCATCCAAATTTCAGCTGGGGGAATAATCAGAATGCTATTCAGCCACCATATCAGCAAGGAGTGAGTAAACAGTTTAACCCACCTGGATTCCAGCAACCATGGCAGTATGCTACAAGGCAATCATATCCTCAACAGGGAAGTGCAGCTGCACCTACTAGTGCTGATTTTGAGGAACTTAAGCTGTTGTGCAAGAGTCAGGCGGTTTCTATCAAGACCTTGGAAAATCAAATCGGTCAATTAGCCAATGCAGTGCTCAATCGTCAACCTGGCACTCTTCCCAGTGACACGGAAGTACCAGGCAGGAAGGAAGCTAAAGAGCAAGTCAAGGCTATTACCTTAAGGTCTGGAAAAGTAGCTGATGCTGAAAAGGCAAAAGAAGTAGAAGCTGAAATTAGAGGTGAAGAATCTAAGCAAAAGGAGAAAGCGGCGGAACCAAGGAAGACTACTGTTGAACACACTCTGCCTGAGGCTAATACAGGGGAGAAACAGCTCTATCCTCCACCACCTTTTCCTAAGAGATTGTAGCAACAAAAGCTGGATAGACAGTTCGGAAAGTTTCTGGAGGTGTTCAAGAAACTTCACATCAATATACCTTTCGCTGAGGCTCTGGAACAAATGCCCAGTTATGCGAAGTTTATGAAGACTATTCTTTCAAGGAAGGTGAAACTGGATGACCTTGAAACCGTTGCTCTCACGAAAGAATGCAGCGCTGTTCTGCAACAAAAGTTACCACCAAAACTGAAAGATCCAGGAAGCTTCACCATTCCATGCACCATTGGCAATCTAACTTTTGACAAGTGCCTTTATGATTTGGGAGCAAGCAGTAATCTGATGCCGTTGTCAATCTTTAAAAAGTTGGATCTGCCTGATCCAAAACCCACATACATGTCGCTACAATTGGCTGACCGTTCCATTACTTACCCAAGGGGCATAGTTGAGGATGTGCTCGTCAAGGTGGATAAGCTCTTCTTTCCAGCAGATTTTGTTATTCTGGATTTTGAGGAAGATAAGAAGATCCCCATAATCTTGGGAAGGCCTTTCTTGGCTACTGGCCGTACCTTGATAGATGTGCAAAAAGGTGAACTTACTATGCGGGTCCAAGATCAGGATGTGACCTTCAACGTATTCAAGGCAATGAAATTCCCTACAGAAGATGAGGAGTGCTTAAAATTGGATGTGATTGATTCTGCGGTTACTTCGGAACTCGATCACATGTTAATGTCTGATGCATTGGAAAAGGCCTTAGTGGGGGATTTTGACAGCGATGATGAAGATAGCAACGAGCAATTACAATATCTGAACGCTTCTCCCTGGAAGCGAAAGCTGGACGTACCATTTGAATCTCTTGGTACTTCTGACCTCAAGAACGCTGAAGGGAAGCTCAAACCATCAATAGAGGAAGCACCTACCTTGGAGCTCAAGCCATTACCTGAGCACTTGAGGTATGCTTTTTTAGGTGATTCATCTATGTTACCTGTTATTATTTCATCTGACCTTTCAGGTAGTGAGGAAGACAAGCTCTTAAGGATTTTGAGAGAATTCAAATCGGCTATTGGATGGACCATAGCAGATATCAAGGGGATAAGTCCTTCATATTGTATGCATAAAATTCTGCTAGAGGAAGGTAGTAAGCCAACTGTGGAACAGCAGCGAAGACTGAATCCCATCATGAAGGAGGTGGTGAAGAAAGAAATTCTGAAATGGCTAGATGCAGGCATCATTTATCCTATTTCTGACAGCTCATGGGTGAGCCCCGTACAATGTGTACCTAAGAAGGGAGGTATCACTGTGGTCGCAAATGAAAAGAATGAGCTCATCCCTACTCGAACAGTTACAGGATGGAAAGTATGCATGGATTATAGAAAATTGAACAAAGCCACAAGGAAGGATCACTTCCCTCTTCCATTTATTGATCAGATGCTTGACAGATTGGCGGGACATAAGTATTTTTGTCTTCTGGATGGGTATTCCGGGTATAATCAGATTTGTATTGCACCAGAGGATCAGGAAAAGACTACCTTCACTTGTCCATTTGGCACATTTGCTTTTCGCAGAGTTTCGTTTGGGTTATGTGGCGCACCGGCCACCTTTCAGAGATGTATGATGGCTATATTCTCTGACATGATTGGAAATAACGTCGAAGTGTTCATGGATGACTTCTCCGTCTTTGGACACTCATATGATGAATGTTTGAATAATCTGCGCGCCGTACTCAAAAGATGCGTGGAAACTAATTTGGTGCTCAATTGGGAGAAATGTCATTTTATGGTGCGTGAAGGCATTATCCTTGGGCATAAGGTCTCTAGCAAGGGTCTGGAGGTGGACAAGGCCAAGGTGGGAGTCATTGAAAATCTTCCCCCACCTAATTCTGTGAAAGGAATCCGTAGTTTTCTTGGTCATGCGGGTTTTTATCGGCGCTTCATCAAGGACTTTTCAAAGATATCTAAGCCGTTGTGCAATTTGCTTGAGAAAGATGTGCCTTTCAAATTTGATGATGAATGTTTGGCAGCATTCGAGACTCTCAAGAAAGTTTGATCACTGCACCAGTTATTACAGCACCGGATTGGACAGAACCGTTTGAGATGATGTGTGATGCAAGTGATTATACGGTAGGTGCAGTTCTGGGACAGCGCAAGAAAAATCTCTTCCATGTGGTCTACTATTCGAGTAAGACTTTAAATGGTGCCCAATTGAACTACACCACTACTGAGAAGGAGCTTTTGGCTATAGTCTTTGGTTTTGAGAAATTTCGATCTTATCTGCTTGGTACGAAAGTAACAGTATTCACTGATCATGCAGCTATTCGCTATCTGGTCTCCAAGAAGGATTCGAAGCCGAGACTCATTCGTTGGGTGCTTTTACTTCAGGAATTTGAGTTAGAGATCAAAGATAGAAAAGGTACTGAGAATCAAGTAGCTGACCATCTCTCTAGGTTGGAGAATCCCGATTCTACTTCACAAGATAGGACGTTAATCAATGAATCTTTTCCGGATGAGCAGTTGTTTGCAATTCAGGAGGAAGAACCATGGTTTGCAGATATTGTAAACTATCTCGTCAGCAATATAATGCCTCTTAATTTAACATCCGCTCAAAAGAAGAAGTTTCTGTATGAGGTGAAGTGGTATATGTGGGATGAACCATATTTGTTTAGACAGGGAGCTGACCAGATCATCAGGAGATGTATCCCGTTATGTGAGACGGAGGGGATATTACGAGACTGCCATTCCACGGTTTATGGTGGACACTATGGCGGTGAGAAGACGGCAGCTCGTATTCTGCAAGCAGGTTTTTTCTGGCCTACTTTGTTCAAGGATGCTCATCAGTTTGTTTTAAGGTGTGATCATTGCCAAAGAGTGGGAAATTTGTCAAGGAAGGATGAAATGCCGTTAAATGTGATGCTTGAAGTCGAGGTCTTTGATGTATGGGGAATCGATTCATGGGGCCTTTTATCTCGTCTTGCAATAATCAGTACATCTTGCTGGCAGTCGATTATGTCTCAAAATGGGTCGAAGTTAAAGCTTTACCGACAAATGATGCAAAGGCAGTGCTAAATTTTCTTCATAAGCAAATTTTCACAAGGTTTGGAACACCTCGGGTAATCATAAGTGATGAAGGATCGCATTTTTGCAACCGTAAGTTCACTTCTATGATGCAGCGTTATAATGTGAATCATCGAGTAGCTACTGCCTATCATCCGCAAACAAATGGTCAAGCGGAAGTGTCTAACAGAGAGATAAAGCGCATTCTAGAGAAGGTTGTTTGTCCGTCAAGGAAGGATTGGTCTTTAAAGCTCGATGAAGTTGTTTGGGCTTACAGAACAGCATACAAAACTCCACTTGGGATGTCACCGTTTCAGTTGGTGTACGGTAAGGGATGTCATCTACCTGCGGAGCTTGAGCATAAGGCCTACTGGGCATTGAAGAAGTTGAACCTGGATTTAGATGCAGCTGGTAAGAAAAGAATGCTTCAGCTTAATGAATTGGATGAATTTCGACTTCAAGCGTACGAAAATAACAAAATGTATAAGGAAAAGGTGAAGAGGTGGCACGATAGGAAGCTACATCCAAAGTTATTTGTGCCAGGGCAAGAAGTTCTCTTATTCAACTCTCGGCTCCGACTTTTTCCTGGGAAGTTGAAATCAAGGTGGTCTGGACCTTTTATTGTCAAAACTGTGTTTCCACATGGAGCGGTGGAAATTTTTGAGAATGATCCGGACCAAGCATTCAAGGTTAACGGTCAGCGGTTGAAGCACTACTATGGGGACATGGCAAACCGAGAAGTGGTTAGTGCCATTTTGTTGACTACTTGAGCAGGGTACGAAACGTCAAGCTAATGACGAAAAAGAAGCGCTGCGTGGGAGGCAACCCATGAATTGTTGTTACAGGAACCCTTAGAAGTTAATAACCTATCCAAAAACACAAAAAAATCAGAAAACAGGGGCTGAAAAAAAAAATCCAGTGACCCCCTGAGCGCCCGCTCAGTTTTGCTGAGCGACCGCTCAGGGGTCGAGTACCAGAATTTTTTTTTTACAGTTCAGAAAAAACAAAAAAAAAACAAACACAAAAACAGTTTTAGCCCATAAACCCACGATTTGTTCCCACTACCCCATCATTTTACTCCTTAATTCCCAAACCCTACTCTAATCCACACCCTATATATACATACACATATCCTACATAACTCCCACAAAACTTCCTACACTTAAACCCTCTCACAAACATCAAAAAAATCAGTTCTTACACACTTTTATTCACGAATCAATGGCACCCAAGAGAGCACGCACTATTGATAGCAGTAGCACAGTTCCTACTGTTGATTCATCGAGGGGTACTGCTGCAAGGCCTCGGTTAACTGACAGAGCTGCGGAGGAGGAGTACACTAGGCTGTTGGGTAAGCCAATTCTGAAGGAGAGGGGGTTTTTACCATCGGGGAGGGATGGTGAGTTGCTGCCCATGATTGCAGAGAAGGGGTGGATAGCTTTTTATGAGTCACCCGAAGCAGTACCGATGAACGTTGTTCGTGAGTTCTACGCAAACGCGAAGGCCGAAAAGAATGGGTTTTCTGTGGTCCGTGGGCTGACGGTTGATTATCATCCTGCGGCGATTCGCCATGTAATTGGACAGCGAGAGAAGAAGCCCGAGGAGGAGAACTGGAATGAAAAGACTGCTGAGGATTTTGACTTGGATTTGATTTGTGCGACTCTCTGTTGACCGGGCACAGTTTGGACCTGCAGGACCGGCACTAATGAGTATCGTCACTTTCCGGCAATCGCCATGAACAGGTATGCCCGTGCATGGAATGCATTTATTTGTGCTAATATTTTGCCTTCTTCGCATGCACACGAGGTCACAGTTGAGCGAGCACAGTTGTTGTGGGGAATTCTGAATGAGGAATACTATGTGGACCTTGGTGAGTTTATCTACCAAGGAATTCTGAAGTTTTTGAGGGGAGCGAAGCATATGAACATCCCTTATGCATCTACGGTTACGAAGCTATGCCGAGCAGTGGGAGTGAACTGGCCGGCTCATGAGCAGTTGCAGTTGCCAGCAGCTCCGATTGATTCTGGCACTCTGAATGGGATGCAGGAGTGGACCGGTGGTGAGCCTGAGGAGCATGGGCTGGGTTATCGTCTTCCAGGAGGGCATCCAGCACGAGGTGCTACTATGGCTAGGCCAGGGCGTGATGAGGCTGGTTCTTCGAGAGCTCAGGAAGGTGCTGGGATGGTTGATGCCCAGTATAGGAGGCTTTCACGGCGGATGGATGCCATGTATGAGACGCAGAGCAGGTTTGCTCAGGAGCTCACCCTTGCATTAGGGACTGCTTTTCGAGGCCTTGGAGCTGATATCCAGTGGCCAGTTTTTGGTGAGGACTCTGTATACCCGCCGCCTGATACTCCACCCACTGAGGGTGATGATGATGATGACTCCGAGTAGGTATACCCTGTGTTCCTTTCTACTACTTTCACTGAGGACAGTGAAGATTTTTAGTTTGGGGGTGGTAGTTAAGGAATATTGTGTGTGTGTCATTTAGTTGCATATTCATAATAGTTTAGTTCATATAGTTACATAATTTATGCCATTTAGTTTTTTTTTATGGATGTCATGTAGCTCATGCATTTACCATGATCCCTTTTGCAATGATTTATCGACTGAATTGTGATATTGATGCGAGTGTAGTGATAGCATTAAAGTGATATTAAGTTGTGTAGGTTGATATGCATGCTAGAAACAATTGTAAGTCCACTAAGTCTTAGAGAATACGTAAGGGCTAGATTGTTGTTATGATTTGGTTGTTTTCAAGGTCAATCTACTTATTATGCTTAGAATTCGATTATAGGTTCTTAGTGATAAAGACATGAAAAAGAAAAATTTTGGAAAAAATATGGAAGTTGTTGCTAGTTGTGGCTAGGCGTCAAATGACTAGTAGCTGGCTCGCATATGGTGCGAGTAGTCTAGGGTTGAGCAAGATGGAGCGAAACACACTTGCTCAGAAGTTAAATATATATATATATATATATATATATATATATATTTTGCATAATTGATCAAGAGTGGGCTCTTTGGTATTCGAGTTATTAAGTTCTTAGGGGACTTTGTGCCTAGCGACCTAAGGCTTTTAGAGTCTGGGATCCGCTAACCTAACGCTCGTTACATGGATATCATTGTATAAGTCTTTTGTGGACCTCACTCATTGCACGGTCAAATAAGCATTTGAGTTGTAAATAAAAAGCACGATTCCGTAGTAAGCTCCAGAGTTCTTGTAGTGTTGTATATCACTTTGTGCCTAGAATTTTTTTATTCTTTGTATAATCGTAGGATTGCCTTGAGGATAGTCTAGTCATAGTAATTGGTCTAGTTCCGAAGCATATCTGCTAAGCATTTGCACACACCACGTTTATGGCTGTATGTCCGTTTGCATGAGTTTCTTGATCTTTAGTTGTCTAACTGCATTCGTTAAGATGTGACAATTTGGTTGGTTAATTGTAGTAAGGGGGATCGCTGCATTTTCATATAGATTGCAATCATGCATGTTTTTATTTGTTTTTTAGTCTGTGACGCTTGAGGACAAGCATCGATTTAAGTTTGGGGGTGTGATAAGTGGCATTATATACCACTTAGAGCGTCTTAAAATGGCTTAAATTGGTGTCTTGAAATCAAGTATTTTGTGTATTTGATGCGTTTTTCTAGTGTTTATGCATTTCAGGGTTTTAGTTGCATTTCGGGGGAGGAATCATCAAGAATAAGCCTTGGCATGTGTTCACCATTGCGAGAGGAAAGAAACGGGCAGATTACGGCGAAGAAACGGAGCGAAATCAGAAATTTTCCAGAAGAGGTCTGAGCGCCCGCTCAGCATTGCTGAGCGGCCGCGCAGCAAGCTGAGCGCCCGCTCAGCTATGCTAAGCGGCCGCGCAGGGTCGGGAAAAAAAGATAAATTATTTTAGGACTTCTACTTCTGTTTGGTTTCCACTTCTATGTAATCTGAGTTTTATGGGACTATTATATAAGTAGATTTGAGACGTTTTTCACATATGTGGGTTGAAGAAGATTGTGTTTTTTATGCAAGGAGCAAAGGAGATAAGGAAGAAGACCGATTTAGCACACCGCAACGAAGAGGAAGCATATATTCTTGTGATTCTTGTTTCGTTGTAGCGTTGGATGCTAGTTTTCTTGCTTTGAACTTATTTACTCTTGTGACGTATTCTGTTTTAATATAATTAGTTTAGTTATTATTTTCTTGTGTTTGTTTATCATGATTTCCATTGAACCCATGATGTCGATAAGTGCTATTATGGGCTAATCGTGATCATGGGGTTGCAACGGATTTATTATGGAATTCTTTAGTTAATTGTTTAATACTTTAGTGTGTGATGATTGCATGATATCTAGTATTGGTTGTGCGTATTCGTCTTATGTGCGTCGCGAACATATAAGATAGGGTGTTAATCTCTTGTGAAGCGACGGTGGATCTTGAGATTTAGAACTTGCCATGCTAGCATAGGTTCATGTACGTTGTGCATGATTAGTGGGTAACTCTAACAGTTTTATTTGCCCTATGTAATAAAAAAGAATAACTTGTGCTTAAATCGTTGTGTTGTCAATTTCTGTAGACATATGGGAACTCAACATAATTGATGACTATTTAACTTCTATCTTAATTGTGGATGCTTGGTAGAATGATATTAGTACAATGAAAGTTGGCTTTTATCAGTTTCGTGTTATTCGATTAATATCATCACTGTCACATGCTAAAGGTAATAACAATGGCTATAGAAGGAAGTAATAATGAAGTTGTGATTTCATGAGTGTTTTATTATTGATAAATTGAAGTGTTAGTTAAGTGATTAATTAAGTAGTTAATCGTAGTTAATATTTAATCAACAATTTTAAGTGTTATTATCTTAACATTGAGAAGTAATCATACATTGGTGAGTGAGTTTAATTAGACAATAATTTAGTCTGAGTCTCTGAGGGAACGAACTAGAAAGTATTCTATATTACTTGCGAACGCGTATACTTGCGTGAATATTAGTGCGTGTTTTCGCTCTAACACACCATCAGAGACAATCCAGGTGATTTCGTCAACCATGGAGGTTCCTCCCCATTCGACTTATGCATCTACTCAGGGGGAAGCCCAGATAGGGGCAACTTAACCTCAGCCACAAGGGACAACTCCCCCGACTATTCAAGGTACGAATCCTCAAGTTCAACAAGTACATATACCTGTGAATTCTCGACCCGTCGGGTATGAATATTCAACTATTGTTACTACTAACCCCCCTTATGGGATGCCCCTTCACCCTGAGGTTGGAGGAAGCGGATATGCTGGGCGAAGCGAAGCACGAGGGCAGTCGCCCCCCTATATACGAGGTTTGGGTCCTAACCCTGAGGATCGGGAATTTTCTGGTCCTTACATTGAGAGAGACTCCGAATCTTCGGATGATGAAGTGGCCCCGAGAAGGAGGCGTCTTGGAAAAGAGCCAATGGCCGATGGAAGGCAACGCCCCCAAAGCACCCCAGGGGCGAATCCCCAAGAAGTGCAGGAAAGGATCAGGGCTCATGAGGCTGAAATCCAAAGGCTGAGGCGTGATTTGGAGGCTCACCAGGCCACCAGACCCCAGATACCTCCTAGGGGGAGAAATCTTCCTCCTGTTATAGACCTGGATGGCCCGGTACGAAGAAGGGCTGTCGTCCCAAGAACAGATCCAAGCAATCTCCTTCCCCTTGGAGGTATTGATGATCTAACTCCACCTTTCACAGAAGATATAATGAATGCCCATATCTCAAGGAAATTCAAGATGCCCACTATCAAAGCCTATGATGGCACGGGAGACCCCGCTAATCATGTTAGGACATTCTCTAATGCACTGCTGCTGCAACCCGTGAATGATGCTATAAAGTGTCGGGCCTTCCCTCAAACCTTGTCGGGTATGGCTCAAAGATGGTACAGTCGCTTGCCCCCAAACTCTATTGAATCGTTCAGGGAGTTAAGTCAGGCTTTTATTAAGCAGTTCATCAGTAGGAGAGTCCATGAGAAAAGTTCAGCATCTCTCATGAGTATTGTACAGGGAACTAAGGAATCTTTGAGAGACTACCTGAATCGTTTTACAAAGGAGGCTTTAAAAGTCCCAGACCTTGATGATAAGGTAGCCATGATAACACTGCAACAAGGAACTAGGGATGAGATTTTCAAGATGTCCTTGGCCAAACGTCCCCCTGAAAATATGTTGCAGCTCCAAGAGAGGGCAGGGAAGTATATCAAGGTTGAAGAAAGCATGAGGAAGACTGTAGTAAGTAATGAGCCCACTGGAGGCAAGAAGCGAAAAACTGATCTGGAGTATATCGCTAAGGACAAGTATCCTAGAACCGAACAAAACCCTGATTCAACCCCCAAGAAGGGAAGACCTGGGCAAAAGTTCACCGAATACGCTAAGCTGAATGCTCCTAGAAGCCAGATCTTGATGGAAATCGAGAAAGACAGAGATATTCGCTGGCCTAAGCCCTTGAAGGTTGATCTCGCCAAGCTAGATAAGGGCAAGTATTGCAGGTTTCACAAAGATGTTGGCCATGACACCGATGAGTGTAGGCAATTGAAAGATGAAATTGAGTTTTTGATTCGAAAAGGAAGATTGAACAAGTATACTGGAGATGGAGGGGACAGAAATAATAATGGAAGGAAGAACTTTGAAGATCGTAGGAGGGACCAAGACGATCAGGGGCGGAATCCCCAACCTAGAGGGCCGGTTATAAATGCAATTTTTGGAGGACCGCGACGCCCTCGAGGGCCTGTGATAAACACGATCTTTGGAGGTCCAACTGCTGCTGGATTGTCCAAAAATTCCAGAAAGGCATATACTAGGGAGGTTATGCATATTGTTGGAGAAGCCCCGAAGAGGGCCAGGACAGAAGTAACATTGGCTTTTGATGATTCCGACCTAGAGGGTGTGAAGTTTCCCCATGACGACCCGCTGGTCATAACACCAATAATAGGAAATAGCCCGGTTAAGAGGGTCCTTGAGGATAATGGTGCTTCTGTGGATATCTTGCTCCACGACACCTTTCTAAGAATGGGGTATAACGACTCCCAGTTGACACCAACCGACATGCCGATATATGGATTTGCTGGAGTAGAATGTCCTATGGAAGGGATAATCAAATTGCCGACCACCATAGGTACGGAACCAAGGCAAGCAACGCAGATGCTGGATTTCGTGGTGGTAAAGGCTAGTTCAACTTATAATGCTATCATGGGGAGAACAGGGATACATGCCTTCAAGGCAGTCCCCTCTTCCTACCATTCAGTCATGAAGATTCCCACCCGAAACGGGATTGGAGAAGAGAGAGGAGATTAAAAATGGCTAGAAGCTGTTATGTTGCCTCTTTGAGGGCAGATGGAGTCGGGGGGCAGGTTCTTCCTATTGAAGATATGGATGTTCGAGAAAATGATGAGAATAGAGGAAGGCCAGCAGAAGAATTGGTTTCGGTTCCTTTAGAGCTCTAATTGTTCTCCGTGTTCTCGCCATAATTGTTATTTTGTTCCCTCGATTGTGAGGAATATTATTCCCATGTTAGACTTGGCTGGATTTTCATTTATTATTGAGAATAATGAATGTTCTATTCTTAGAGATAATATTATTTATGGAAGTGGTACTTTAAATAATGGTCTGTATATATGTGACATAATTTACTTCAGATTGAACAAACTAATAAAAGAAAAGGGATGATGAAAAACTCACTTCATAGTGGCACTGCAGTCTCCATTTAGTGGACATGGAGAGAGGGCTGCAGATTTTCTAGGAATGGTACACACAGATGTATGTGGACCAATGTCTACGCAAGCCATGGGTGGATTTTCATACTTCATTACTTTCATAGATGATAGATCTGGATTCGGATATGTGTTTGATGAAACACAAGTCTGAGGCCTTTGAAAAGTTCAAAGAGTATAAGTATGAAGTGGAGAAACAAACCAAACATAGTATTATAATTCTTCGATTAGATCGAGGTGGTGAATACTTTAATGGAATATTTCTAGATCATCTCAAAGTAAATGGTATAGTCTCTCAGTGGACTCCTCCAGATTGGTATCTGAAAGGAGAAATCGAACTTTTTTAGACATAGTTCGGTCCATGATGAGCTATGCAAATCTTCCAGTATTCCTATGGGATTATGCATTGGAAACCTCAACATATTTACTGAATAAGGTGCTTTCCAAATCTGTTCCTCAAACTCCGTATGAGATATGGAAAGTAAGGAAACCGAGTCTTAAACACGTTAAGATTTGGGGATGTCCAGCTTATGTCAAGAAAGTTGACCCAGATAAGCTGGAATATCGATCCGGAAAATGTAGTTTTGTGGGATATCCTAAAGAGACTTTAAGGTATTACTTTTGCACCGATCATCGGGTGTTTGTCTCCAGACATGCTACCTTCTTGGAAAAGGAGTTTATCCTTGAAGGAAACAGTGGGAGCAAAATTGAACTTGATGAAGTTCAAGAAGCACAAACTACTACGGATCAAGTGGAAACACCTGTTCTGGCTGAATAACCTTTTGTGGAACAGCCCATTCATAGATCAGGGAGAGTGTCTCGCCAACCTGAGAGGTAATATGGCCTTGTCATTGAGAATGACAATGAGTTTTCGATCATTAATAATGACGACCCTGTGACCTATAATGAGGCTATGAGTAGTGTTGACTCAGAGAAATGGTATAGTGCCATGAAATCCAGAATGGAATCTATATATACGGTATACAAAAGATAGATTATAGCAGATGGCCAGGTGGAGACCTATAAGGCCAGGCTTGTGGCAAAAGGATTCAAACAAAGGCAATGGATTGACTTTGATGAAACTTTTTACCTGTAGCCCTGTTAAAATCAGTTCGGATTTTGCTTGTGAATGCTGCTTACTACGACTATGAAATCTGGCAGATGGCCAGATGGTTTTCTTTCCAAAAGAAATGAAAACCTAGTGTGTAAGCTGCTGCGAACCATATGTGGTTTAAAGTAGGCTTCTCGAAAGATGGAACATTCGTTTTGATGAGACAATCAAAGAGTTTGATTTTATCAAAAACGTAGATGAACCATGCTCTACAAAAGGGTTAGTGGGAGCGCAGTAACATTTCTTGTATTGTATTGAATTAGAGTTGACACACATAACAACATAGCAGACCCACTCACAAAGCTACTTTATGAAAGTCACTTTGATCGTCATAATGACAGGATGGGTATTAGATACCAGAGTGATTGGCTTTAGTACAAGTGGGAGATTGAAAGGAATATGTCCTAAGTCCAATCATGTATGAGGATTTAGGAATAACTTTTATGTAATCTGTTTTGATTTTATTGATATTAATAAAAGACTTGTTTTGTTTTTATTACGGTCTTTATCTATTTAAGTGTTTAAATAAGATATACCATAGTTTAGAGTAAAGCTTTTTATGGATTATGAAGAGATCATAATAGTGAGACCTAAAAAGATGATAACTCTAAACTTAAAATAGTTCCTGGTCATAGGATTACTAACTGGTAATTAATAATCCGCAAAGATCGGTACATACTATGCTTGCTTCATTATGAAGGATGTCTGTTCTCATAGACATTTGTGTGGTGACACTATAGCTAGTATGTAGGTGCTTATTATAGAATAAGTTCACTGAACATGACTCGCACAGCTGAACAACTGATGGAGTTCACTCACGTGTCAGCAGTTGTTCACATAGTGATAGTTATACAAGTATCCTTAGACTTGAGGTCATCATAGTCATCTTGTGTACACTGAACTATGCTTTGGTTTAGTTCTTAGTCTCCAGGGACAATTATTAGGGCTCTTCTGGGTATAGGAATTTGTACACGAAGATAGTGTATGATCAATAAAGGATCTACCCCTTCCAGTGAAGGAAGCGAATGTTCAAGGCTGATCCACTTATGCTAGTTCAGAAATCTCTGGCCAGAGTAAATGAAATTAGAAAGGAGTTTCTAATTTGCATAGAACTACGCATAGTAAATGGTAAGCAAAATGATTGAATTAGATAGGCTTGACACGAGATCCATGCCTTGTATTTAATCGGGACATTGTAGGGTAGAAGGAGTTTATTATACGGTAACTATTCACTGACAGGTTCTTGGTATTCTAAGCAGTGAATTCATATTATCCGGATAGTCGCGATATGTTGAGAAGCATCACTCACGATGTAGAATAAATGTGATTAATTAATTAATCATATTTAATAAATTAGAGAATTTATATAAATAATGATAAAATAGTTTTATTATTATTTATTTCTACTACCGGCTTAATATTGAACCTACAGGGTCACACCATAAAAAGAGAATGATTTAATGGTGGAGGAATTAATTAATAATGGCTAATAATTATTTATTTGTGAAATAAATAATTAATTGGCAAATTTAATAATTGATTAAATGAGATTTAATTGATTATAAATTAATTAAGAAAAGTTCTTAATATTATTAATTAAGGATTTAATTTTTGGAAATTAAATCAAGAGAGAGAATTATTTCTAAAGTGTTTAGAAAAAGGATTAATAATTAAAAGGTGTTTTAATTATTAATGAGAATAATAAATGGGATAATAATAATATTATTTATGGGAAAATTTCAGCTGAAAATTTTGCCTATAAATACACTATTATAGACCCTATTTTATTCTAACCCCACATCAAACCCACACAAAACCTAAAAAGTTTGGAAAACCCAATTCTCTCCACTTCCTTCCTCCTCCTTAACATCGTTTTCTTGGTGGATACCGGTGGAGTGCTTCACACTTGAGGAGCAACTGCTAAGGATCTCTGATCGTTGTCTCCGAATTATTTTAAAAGGTTAGATTCGATCCCTCGAATTTTTATTCATGATCTGTATGCTTTTATTTGGATTTTGTATGTGTAAAAGTGTTTTTCCATGCCCCCGCTGCGTTAAAAATCCAACAATGGTATCAGAGCATAGGTTGTATGCATATAGATCTGTGGTAAAAATTTCAGAATTTTATGTGCTTGTATGAATTAATTATGATTTTTACAAGTTATATCATGGATTAATTTTGTCTGATGAGAAATCGTTTCTCAGAATAATTTTGAATGTTGATCTGGATTCTACAAGTGTTGTAGATCGTCTGGGTATTTTTTTCATAATTTTATGATGTATAGGTTTTTTATTATGAATTTCTGAAGTTGTTTCAATTAAAATTTGTAATTAAATAATCATATATATATATAAATTGTAAGTTTGTATATGTATATGGCTGCAAATATATCTGTATAGTCTGCTATGTTTGTGTTGAATGCACGGGTAAAGTACAGAAACAGTCAGGTACGGCTGCTACACGGAGTTCGAGAAACAAAGCAACGGCGGCTGAAAAAAAAAATAGGGGTGTAACGCATTCCGGGAATGCGTTACACTTATCGCTAAGGACAAGTATCCTAGAACCGAACAAAACCCTGATTCAACCCCCAAGAAGGGAGGACCTGGGCAAAAGTTCACCGAATACGCTAAGCTGAATGCTCCTAGAAGCCAGATCTTGATGGAAATCGAGAAAGACAGAGATATTCGCTGGCCTAAGCCCTTGAAGGCTGATCCCGCCAAGCTAGATAAGGGCAAGTATTGCAGGTTTCACAAAGATGTTGGCCATGACACCGATGAGTGTAGGCAATTGAAAGATGAAATTGAGTTTTTGATTCGAAAAGGAAGATTGAACAAGTATACTGGAGATGGAGGGGACAGAAATAATAATGGAAGGAAGAACTTTGAAGATCGTAGGAGGGACCAAGACGATCAGGGGCGGAATCCCCAACCTAGAGGGCCGGTTATAAATGCAATTTTCGGAGGACCGCGACGCCCTCGAGGGCCTGTGATAAACACGATCTTTGGAGGTCCAACTGCTGCTGGATTGTCCAAAAATTCCAGAAAGGCATATACTAGGGAGGTTATGCATATTGTTGGAGAAGCCCCGAAGAGGGCCAGGACAGAAGTAACATTGGCTTTTGATGATTCCGACCTAGAGGGTGTGAAGTTTCCCCATGACGACCCGCTGGTCATAACACCGATAATAGGAAATAGCCCGGTTAAGAGGGTCCTTGTGGATAATGGTGCTTCTGTGGATATCTTGCTCCACGACACCTTTCTAAGAATGGGGTATAACGACTCCCAGTTGACACCAACCGACATGCCGATATATGGATTTGCTGGAGTAGAATGTCATGTGGAAGGGATAATCAAATTGCCGACCACCATAGGTACGGAACCAAGGCAAGCAACGCAGATGCTGAATTTCGTGGTGGTAAAGGCTAGTTCAATTTATAATGCTATCATGGGGAGAACAGGGATACAAGCCTTCAAGGCAGTCCCCTCTTCCTACCATTCAGTCATGAAGTTTCCCACCCGAAACGGGATTGGAGAAGAGAGAGGAGATCAAAAAATGGCTAGAAGCTGTTATGTTGCCTCTTTGAGGGCAGATGGAGTCGGGGGGCAGGTTCTTCCTATTGAAGATATGGATGTTCGAGAAAATGATGAGAATAGAGGAAGGCCAGCAGAAGAATTGGTTTCGGTTCCTTTAGACCCCGAGAATCCTGAGAGGATGACTTTCATTGGAGCCACATTAGAGGAGCCCCTTAGAGGGAAGTTAGTGAAATTTTTGCAAGAAAATAGTGATATGTTTGCATGGTCAGCAGCTGATATGCCAGGCATAGACCCGGATTTAATTACTCACAAGCTAAACGTGGATCCAAGCCGGAAGACAATGAAACAAAAGAAAAGAAATTTTGCCCCGGAAAGACAAGAGGCTATAAAACAGGAAGTAGAAAAGCTCTTAGAGGCTGGTTTCATTGAGGAGATTCAATTTCCGGAGTGGTTAGCAAACCCTGTAATGGTGAAGAAGGCTAATGGAAAGTGGAGGATGTGTATAGACTTCACTGATCTGAATGATGCATGCCCCAAAGACTGTTTTCCGCTGCCTAGAATTGATACTTTGATTGATGCCACTGCTGGACATGAGATGCTGAGTTTCATGGATGGATTTAGCGGATATAACCAGATCAAAATGCATAAGGATGACATTCCAAAGATATCATTTATCACTGACTTTGGTGTTTATTGTTATCTTGTTATGGCGTTTGGTCTCAAGAATGCAGGAGCCACCTATCAAAGGTTGGTGAATAGAATTTTTAAGGATCTTATTGGTAAGACTATGGAAGTCTATGTTGATGACATGTTAGTCAAGAGTCTAGTAAAGACTGATCATATAGCCCATTTAAGGGAAGCTTTTGAGGTCCTGAGGTACCACAAGATGATGTTGAATCCTACGAAGTGTGCTTTCGGAGTAGGATCTGGAAAATTCTTGGGATTGATGGTCTCAAAAAGAGGAATTGAGGCTAACCCCGATAAAATAAAGGCGATCCTGGACATGGAACCACCAAAAACTATCAAGGATGTTCAGAAGCTCACAGGAAGGGTTGCTGCGCTAGGACGATTCATCTCCAAGTCAGGAGACAAGTGCTTGTCATTCTTCAAGTCACTAAAGAACATTAAAGACTTTGTATGGAGTGAGGAAAATCAGAAGGCATTTGAAGAGTTAAAGAAGTATATGGGCCAGGCCCCGTTGTTGGCCAAGTCAGTTCTGAGTGAAGTTTTATTCTTGTACTTGGCTGTTTCAGAGAGCGCCTTGAGCGCGGTGTTGGTTAAGGAGGAACTGAAAGTCCAGAAACCCGTATACTATGTCAGCAAAATTTTGCATGGTGCTGAGTTGAATTATTCAACTATTGAGAAATTCGCTTTAGCCTTGGTAATGGCTTCAAGAAAGCTGCGTCCTTATTTTCAGGCTCACCAGATTGAGGTACTAACAAATCAGCCCTTGAGAAATATCGTTCACAGTCCCAAGGCAAGTGGGAGACTGATTAAGTGGGCAATAGAGCTGGGAGAGTTCGATCTCAAGTATAAGCCACGTACGGCAATAAAAGCCCAGGCACTAGCTGACTTCGTGGTGGAATGTACTATACCCAACCAAGAAGTCGGGGGGCAGGAAGATGTCATACCTCAAGACAAGGGAGTCGATAATGGGGGCAAAGAGAAGGATCAGAAAGAATATTGGGTTCTCTATTTTGATGGAGCATCAAAAACAAACTCCAGTGGAGCAGGATTGGTTTTGTAAAGCCCTGATGGGTTCTTAATTGAGTATGCTATGAAGCTAGACTTCCCAACAACAAATAATAAAGCAGAATATGAAGCCCTGATAGCTGGCCTTGGTCTAGCTGGGACGCTTAGGGTCAAAAACTTAAAGGTCCGCGGAGACTCAAAGCTGATCATATCCCAGGTAAAGGGAGAATTTGAGGCAAGGGATGATACGATGGCTAAGTATGTACGCCTAGTAAGGGCTGTGATGACCCAATTTAATGAATGCCATGTTGAACACATTCCAAGAGAAGAAAATGTTAAGGCGGATGCGTTATCAAAGTTTGCTTCATTTGAGATTGAAGAAAGTTCAGGAAGTGTGTACTTCCGTGTTTTGAAGACACGAAGCATAGATGTTAAGCTAGTGGCTCCCATAGGCTTGGGGACGTCATGGATTGATCCCATCAAGGCTCACATTCAGACCGGTTGGTTGCCAAGCGATGCAACTGAAGCACGGAAGTTAACTATTCGAGCACTAAGGTACTCTTTGATAGATGGGATTCTGTATAAAAGATCTTTCGTGATTCCTTACTTGAGGTGTCTCAGGCCCGATGAGGCACGCTTGGCTCTTGAGGAAGTATATGAAGGTATTTGTGGGCAACACTTGGGGGGCAGGGCCTTGGCTCATAAGATAACCCGTTTAGGCTTCTATTGGCCAGAAATGATGGCTGATGCCAAAGAATATGTGAAGAAGTGTGATCGCTGTCAGAAGCATGCACCAGTTGTTAGACAACCCCCCGAGATGCTGACCTCTATCAACTCGCCTATTCCCTTTGCTATGTGGGGGATGGATATTCTAGGGCCTTTTCCTATGGCCACGGCACAAAGGAAGTTTCTGATTGTAGCCATTGATTATTTCACCAAGTGGATCGAAGCCAAACCCTTGGCCAAAATCACAACTAAACAGGTTGCACAATTCCTGTGGAAAAACATTATGTGCCGATATGGAATTCCCCGTATCCTCGTCACTGACAATGGAACACAATTCAACAATGAGGAATTCAAGAAATATTGTGAAGAAAATGAAATTGAGTTACGGTTCACCTCTGTGGCTCACCCACAAGCCAATGGGCAAGCAGAAGTAGCAAATTGAATAATCCTGGATGGACTAAAGAAAAGGATCGAGAAGTTAAGAAATAATTGGGTGGATGAGATACTTCCCATATTATGGGCCTATAGGACTACCTGTAGAGTCACGACAGGAGCAACTCCCTTCATGTTGGCATATGGAGCAGAAGCAGTAGTTCCAGTGGAGATATCACATTCCTCTCCAAGAATTCAAACTTTCAATGCTGGGGAAAATGAGGAAGGACAAAGGTTGGCTCTGGATTTAATTGATGAAGTGCGAGATGAGGCACATGCAAAGATAGTAGAGTATCAGAAAAAAGCTTCGTTTTATTACAACCTAAGGGTTAAAGAAAGATTCTTCAAGCAAGAAGATTTGGTATTAAGGAAAGTAGAAGCTTCTGGTGTAGGACAGAAAGGGAAGCTTGCCCCGAATTCGGAAGGGCCGTACAAAGTCAAGAGCGTTCAAGGTAGAGGAACCTATAAGCTGGAGACAATGGATGGTTTTGAAGTCCCAAGGACTTGGCATGCACAAAACCTGAAGGTTTACTATGTGTAGGGCAATTGAGTACGATTCTCACTTGTCTGGATGACAAGTAGGTTGAAAAGCACCTTGAAGCTTTGCTTGCATAGGATTTTATACTCCAGTAGAAAATACATTGTCAGGTCACTATTATTAAGGGTCGAACCCATATTATGTAAGGTTTTGAAAAACCAGACTTCAAATTGAAGAGTTCGAAATTATTTCAACCTATGGTTTGAGTTGTGATGGCACTTGTATGGCCAATTAGTTCAGGTTTGAATGCATATCAAAGTATCGGAAAGATAAAGATACGAATAAGGAAAGTAGCATGTAAAATAACCCCGGAGGGTAATAAGTTCTGATACAAATAAAAGTCCAGGCATAAGTTAAGGATAAAATTATAAAATGAAAAAACTATTCCTCCATGCGGGAGCCTTCATTCTCTTGCTCTTTATCAGCACCTTCAGCATCCTTCGCAGGAGAAGCGGGAGGGGAAGCAGTGTTAGGATCCAAGATACGATCATCTGGCCGAGGGGAGTTGAAGAGGGCATCTATGCTGTCCTCCGACTCAGCCTGCTCAGGACTTATAAAGTCCTTGGGGTCGACTAAGCCCGGGTGCTTCTCAGAAACCGCCTTCACGGCCGCATCCCATCCCTGAGTAAACTGTAGGGAATAAAGACCCTCATCATGAATCTCCATGAGGTTCTTAAACTTGTCAGAACCCATGTAGTCATCAATGAGCTTTTCCTTATCGCTCCTAAGTTTTACCAGCTCGGAATGAGCCTTATCCAGCTCCTCTTTCTTTGTGTCCAGCTTCTTTTCCAGGACCTTGGCTCTCTCCTCCCATTTCTTCATCTCCTTCTCAAACCCATCTGAGTTACCCTTCCAGGACTTAGCCTGATGGAGGGCCGCCTGGAAGTAGGTATTACTCTGCAAAGAAATATGTATGAGTTAGCACAAGTTCATTGGAATATAAGAAAGTTGAAATTCACAAAAAGGAAGGGAAGAAAAAAGAAAGTTACCGCAGCTTGGGCTTGAGAACCCAGAAGCTCAATAGTCTCGATATCACTCCCCGTAATAATGTCAGTGAAATCGTGGGGAGTGATGGAATGGTATGACCAATCCTTAGCATGTTTGGTGGATCCAACCACCGTATCGCTCCTCCTGAAGCCCCAGTTAGGCCTGAAGGAATGTGCCTTAAGTGGAGGATCCACATCGTCCCCCAGCTCGACCACCGGGACGTGGGGCTTAAGAAAAGAAGGACCGTCAGGTTTGTTCCTGGGGTCCCTGTTTAGCTTGGCCCTCTTCTGGTGGCCTGACTCCCCTTCCTTGGGCCTGTTGACATTATTGATGGCCTCGCAAGCTGAAAAAGAAAGATAGAAAGAATATTAAATTGCAGGAGATAAAATGTTACAATTAAAGGGAAGGAAAAATGGTTATCCAGTTATAAATTTACCCTTATCACTGGCCTGAGAGAGACCAACTTTCTTCAAGGAAAACTCCTCTAAAAGGGTCCAGGTGTCTGTTTTCCCATCATCCGAAATTAAGGCTTGGTAGGCCACCTCCTCCTCATCAGATAATCTGATGCTACTTGGACTCCCATCTGACACTTTGCAAAAGGGCCTACGGAAGAGTGTGGCCCAATCACCCCCAGCCCAGGTCAGCCTCACAAACTCGTCCCTCCATTTAGGGTTGTTCTCAACTATGGAATTACTATCAAAGATATGAGGGATTTTGGGCCGTTAACGAATTAAAACCCAGCCTGGTTGACTCATGGAGCTATTATAGAATTGGAAAACTTTTCTAAAGACCGCTACAGAAAGAGGAAAATTGTTTCTAATACAAAGGACCATAAAACAGATAATGTTCCTCCAAGCGTTAGGAGGGAGTTGACAAGGGTTGATTTGTACATCGGCAAGTAATCGAGGAATAAATTCGTGGAATGGGAACCTAAGACCCGCGGTCAGGGCTTCTCGATAGATAAACAAAGTATCCCCCTCCCAATTACAAGTCCTATCCCCAGCGGCGGCTGGAGTGATCCTAAGGTGGAGTGGAAGTCTGTACAGGGTATTCATAGACTCTATCCTACCATCTAACTCATGAAAGGTGTTACCATGATTATACGAATCTAATTCAGATAGGGAGGGATATTCATCACCTCTCGAGTTAATCATATCAATTAGGGAAGTATATGGAGATTGAATTTGAATGTTTGTACCTCTCTTAGAGACATTCATCTTCTGTAAACGAGCCAAGTCACGATCCGCCATTGATATGCTTCGATTGAAGGCTTGAAACCCAGAAAAACCTGAGAAAGGTGGAGCTGCGGGAGCTGCGGCCGCCGGAAATCGCCTTCTCAAAGGGAGAGAACTCTAGAGAGGTTTATGAGAGAAAATGAGAGATGTGAGGTGAAATGAGGATTCTCACTTCACACTACACTTATATAGGCGAAAAGCTCGGGATACGAGGCGTTTCTAGGCCCATTTAGCCAGGCCCAACCTAAAAGCCCATCAACCAGAAATATCAGGAATAATCTAGAAACTCCTGTGGAATTTGAAAGGTCAAAAATCGACCAGAATTTTAAATTGGTTCGATCAGAGTCCTGATCGACGCAGAAGAGAGTCCTGATCGATATCTCATTCGAACAGGAGGGAAGAAATCCCCTAAGTTCGATCAGAGTCTTGATCGACGCAGAAGAGAGTCCTGATCGATATCTCATTCGAACAGGAGGGAAGAAATCCCCTAAGTTCGATCAGAGTCCTGATCGACGCAAAAAAGGATCCTGATCGATATCTCATTCGAACAGGAGGGAAGAAATCCCCTAAGATCGATCAGAGTCCTGATCGACACAGAAGAGAGTCCTGATCGATATTCTATTCGATCAGAATGGTAGAAAGCCACTTAATTCGATCAGAATCCTGATCGAAATCGATCAGGAATCCTGGTCGATTAAGCCCATGTATCAGTCGACTAGGGTGTCACTTTGAAGGCCAATTCGATCAGAGTCCTGATCAAAATCGATCAAGAATCCTGTCGACCAGAATGTAAGTTCCTGAGCTAATTCGATCAGGATCCTGATCGAAATCGGTCAGGAATCCTGATCGATTTTGTATACATCCTGATCGATTTTGTATACATCCTGATCGATTTTGTATACATCCTAATCGATTTTGTATACATCCTGATCGATTTTGTATACATCCTGATCGATTTTAAGCCAGAAAAATAAGGATAAATCCCAGAAATTAGGGAAAAATCCAGAAAAATAGGGATAAATCCCAGAAATTAGGGAGAAATCCAGAAAAATAGGGATAAATCCCAGAAATTAGGGAAAATCCAGAAAATTAAGGATAAATCCCGGAAAATTAGGGAAAAATCCAGAAAATTAAGGATAAATCCCGGAAAATTAGGGGAAAATCCAGAAATTGAGGGGAAAACCCTAGAATAAAAGGAATAGAAGTAAATCGTTGTAAACGTGTAGGTCGCTCCACACTTTACGCAGAACGATACCCAGTAAGGGAATAAATGAACTTAACTTTCGCGAAATCTTATACGGTTTCTCAAAAGTTGGGGGCAAATGATAGGGATAAATAAATCCTGATTGTATAATTAAATATTGCATTAATGGGCTGCTGGGCCCAACAAGAGGATGCATGACGTTCAGACCAGAAAGGTTAAGCCTGATGGACCAGATCAGGCCTGATGGAATAAAGAAGGCCCAAAAGCCCTGATTATTAATTAATTTCATAATTAATTAATAAGGGAAAAATCAGCCTTTGAGAAGAGTCCCGATGAAGATATAAATCCTTATAGATTAGCCTCAAGGGGACCTAAAAGGATAAGGGATCAGTTTCCTACTATCTAGGACTCCAAAGTCCATTCTAATTATGAGACTTGCCCACCAAGTCTCCTATACCAAATCCAATTCAAGGACTCCCAACATCTATATAAGGGGCCTCACCCCACTGATCAGAACTACGTTTTTTGGCTTGATTCTCTAATTCACAGAGATACGTAGGCATCTCGTAAAGGCAGAATTATGCTACGATACACGAGAGCAGCCATTAAAGGCCTTGAGCTCCCGAATCTTAGTAATAAATACAGCAAATAATAACCTTAGTTTTTTATCCATAACAGTACCAAATCCCAACTAGTTTAACTTATATCTGATTAATAAACATTATTACAAACTTTCAAATTCAAAACTAAAACAAAAGTCTCCAGGTAGCTCGATCCAACTCAACCAGGAATCCTAGCTTGCACACTGGTCCGGGGATCCTCGCTACCAATAACTTCTTTCTTAACTGGAAAAGAACATAGACAGATTCGCAAGAGTGAGCTAACTAGCTCAGCAAGTCACAGTGACAATACTGAGATTAAACAATAATCAAATGAAATGATTTAAGGAATCAAGTTTCTTGTTAAGCAATTGTTAGGTCCCAATTTGTTTGTAGAAGGGGGGGTTGAATGCAAACAATACCGTTTAATCGAATAAAATGTGGAATAAAATTGTGAAACAAAATTCAAGTTAAATAAAACTTTTATTAAACTTGAAAGGTGTTACAACTACGGTATCGGTTACAAGGGATTAATCTCAAATCAATTATTACAAATCTAGAATAAATTCGACATGAACTTTTTCTATTTTTGTAATTAAAAGATCAAATGCTAAATGCGATTTGAGATTAAGTTCTAGGGATTTTAATCCGCTAGATTGATACACAAGAACAAGATAAGTATTTCTAGTTGATTGGATTTAACTTTACAATCTAGAAATTGATCTTGAAGTTGCAGATGAGATGAAATATTTTTCTGCTCCTTTTTCTTTTGTTCTTGAGTTTGTGTTCTGTTTTTGATTGCTTGTGAAATAATAATCTTCTGCTCCTTTTTATCAAACAGCCGAATGTAAACATGTACTGGCATGACAATCTTCTTTGGCCAGCAAGACTTTCGGTATGACAAAATTTACTACTAGCAAGACAATTAAAATGAGCTAGCAAGACTTTCGGTATGACTATTGATTGTCATACCGATTGTCATATTAGTTCAAATAAATTGTCTTGCTGAATTAATAACAGATTTTAATCTAAACAGAAATTCTAATAAGACAATTAAATGTATTGGCATGACTTTCGGTATGACTATCAATTGTCATACCGATTGTCATACTAGTTCAAATGAATTGTCTTGCTGAATTTAAGCAGATTTTAAACCAATTAAAATCTTGTAAATCCTTAATATTAATTCTAAATTAATTAATCAATTTAATTCAATTAATCAATAAATTAATCTTTGCAGATATAATTTATTTTCTTAATTAATTAAATTATATGACTTAATTAATTAATAGAGAATTAATACTAACCCTGAGCAGCATCCATTCTTCTGACAATCTTCTGAAAGTCACTGAGACTTATGAATCAATTCTGCCACTTCAATGCTGACACTCGATGTACTGTCTGGTTCATTAGTGACTAACTTCCGTGACGTTTCTTCATGTCTTGACTTTGATATTCTGATTGAATCCTTGTAATAAATGATACCCTGACGAGATCTCTGTCACTTGATTAAATCCACGATCTTGATTTATATCACTGAGGCATGATCAAATTCTTGAACTTCTTCCAGTGAATCTTCAAGTCTGCAGATGAACAATGTTTCTTTATTCTTTGACAGATGTTACATTGTGAGATCTCTCTGACGATTGATCCACTATTTACTTATTACATTCTTATTTGAGTTGAGTTAAATACTCGAATAAACGAGTAGGCTATGACATATGCCTTTCAATCTCCCCCTATTTGCTTGTTAGACAATAACAACAAATACCTAGAGGATAACTCAACTAACAAATAAGAAAAAGATATAAACAGTAATGTAAAGTAAATAGCAGAAAAGTTCTGGATTATATTTAACATTTTCCAGATTCCAAATGAAATTTACAAGTGAATACAAGATAGATGTTCCTCTAGCCTGAACATATAACTACATTAGACTATCTTGATTCATAAAGCTCTAATCATATTACATTGAGTTTTGAGCTAATTGACTTCAGTTGTCTTCTCTTCTGACTTCACCTTCTTCTAAATCTTGAAGCAATTCCTTGTCAAAGACACGATCCTTTTCTGAAGTAAAGCTTGCTGGTCTGACTGGTTGAACTCCAACTGACTTCAGCTTATTCTTGAGTTGATTGTACCTTTTAACATTCTTTTCACAATAAGCTTGAATCAAGTCAGCAGCTTGAGTCTTCAACATGGATGAATATCCAGCAGTTCTCAAATGATGTTCCATCCAGACCAGATGCTTAGCTGAGTAGTCTTTAAGAGATTATACATCTAGCTGACAGATTTGAAGACAATCAGACTTAAAGAATCTCACCTGATGAGGATTGTTGACCACTTGAGGACTAGCCCTGCTGGCAAACTCTTTAAGCCTTTCTCGAAGAACTTCATTCAATTCAGAGCTCCTTTTGACTTTGTTTAAAAGAACCCAAATCTCTGACAAAGAACGATTCTCAAATAGATGAAGTGACACCTTGAAAGATCCTTCACTCTGACAATATACAAAAATGCTCATCTCATTTAGGGATCTATCAAAAGCAGCTGTGATCCTTGAGACTTCAGTCTTGATAGCATTCATGTACATGTCATTGTTAGGATTTGAGATTTCCAGCTTGTCAAGAAGATGTAAGAACTGCCTATCATTGTTAGTGCTCAGCTGAGGCATATCAAGTACTCTCCTAGCTTCATCCCATTTTTCACCAATCTTTAGTCTGACATCTCTTCTCCTTTCTTGAGCCTTAATGTCATGAAGACGTTGCTTTTGAAGAGTTTCTGTTCTTTGAATGTCTTTTCTCATGTCAATGATCTGAGAGACCTTCTTGAGTTCAGCTTCTTTTCTTTTCATTTCTGACTGCTCCTTCTGAAATTCTTTCTCAAACATAGGATCCACTTGAGCTTCTTCTTCCCATTCTCCAAAATCACTTTCCTCTTCAGCTTCAAATAACCCATCTTTATCTTCCTGAACTGGTTCAGTGGGAATGTCAAAAATATCAAAGTCATCCTGTTCTCCACTGTAGTAGACATCATCAGCCTTTCCTTTGTTTCCAGCAGAGGTATCTTTTTCTTTCCCTTTGGCACTACTTCCTTTCTTCTCCCCCTTAGTTGAGGGATCCTCTACTGACTTTCCTTTGGAACCTCCATCACCTCCAGAGCCTGATCCTCTACCAGACGGTCCTTCAAAATAAGTTCTTTGTTCTTCATTAGGGCAATGAGAATTCTTGATCATGAAATATAGGTGCTTCATCCCTTCATTGAGATGTTCCATGCCCGTCTCTATCTTTAGAAATCTTGAGGAGTCCAGTGAATGATTCATCTCAACGAGGTCTTCAAGAGAAGTCATTCTTGTGTGTAGAGAGCAGAAGTTGGATATGTCATCAGCTGATAAAGTTGGAGTGTCCTGAATAGAATTGAGCTTTGGTATTACAGTGGTCTTTAGATCTGAGATGTCATTCCTTATGATTGCAAGCTGATTGTTGACAGAGGTGGAAGAAGAAGACCGTTCAACCACTTGTGCTTTGAATGCTTGAGCTTCAGCTTGGCTTTTAGCAAGTTCTTCTTTTAGAGCAGCAATTTGAGCTAACAGGTTTACAGTATCAGTGTATGTGTGTGCTCTCACCTGAATTTCACTCGTGTTTGGCTCACTCACCTCACGTGCTTGTGTTTCTCTCAATATAATTGCTCGTGAGGAGTCTTCCTGTTGCTGTTCTTCTGTACCTGCAGTAAAAATCACCCTAGCCTCTTCAAGAGAGGTCAGTGGTGGTGCAATGGGAATTCGCGAGTCCCGATCCTCAGTCAATACTATCAAATCTTTTGGAATAGATGTATTGACCGAGTTGCCCTCCACTTTCTCCAGATAAATCTGCGAGTGGAGAATCCCATAAGGGAGCCAGAGGTGTTGGATCTGGGAGGGGAGAAAATGACTCTATTAAAGATGGCGGAGAGTCAGATTTTCCCTCTGAAGCATGTGACTGCTCTTCTGCCGTAACTATGGCAGGCACTGTAACCGACTCTACGTGCACTCCTCGCTGTGTGTCCTGAGTATGATCTGGGGAAGTGTATGGTTCCATTGTGAGTAATGGAATTGTGCTGGACTCAGTACAAGATGCCATGGCCCTATGGCGAATTTCAATAGATGCATCCTGTTGAGAGAATGCCTCTAGTAACTGTTCATTGGCCATTTCAAAGTCCATGTCCTGTTGGGAGGACAAGGATGGGCTTTCAGATGCCTCAGAATATGTTCTTCTTTTCTTAGGAGGAGGCAGAGCTGAGGGTTCACTCATATTTAACAATGTACTACTTCCTACTAATCTTCTGGGTAACATTTTAGACAGTGGGGGAGAGGTTGAGATAGAATGTGACTCTGTGTTTGGCTCTATGACCTGGGATTGAAGCTGTGGTTCTACAACTTCATGGTCAGCCCTATCAACCACTGGGGGTCTTTCAACAGAAGTAGGAAGAGAGTGAGAGTGAGGAATTACTACCTGTAATGGAAGAGCATCTGATGTTGGAGGAGCCTGGGTGGCTTGAACCACTGGAGGTTGAGGTTGCTGTTCATGGCCGGGAAGATTGAAAATAGGTAAAGGAATATAAGTGGCCATGAAAGCAGATACAAGTACTGGAACTTGCATGAATTTGAAGGTTGTGTCTTGGCGAGTGTAAATCTTTTTGCTAACTGGAGGGGGTTCGGTTACTGCAGAGTTAGCAAAAAGGGCTTTGTGTTCAGGTGTGAGAAGATGATCTGCTATAAGCATGAGAAAACGAGCATAGTAACATGATACCCTACGATTTGTAGAATGATCACGTAAAGCAGAAGTTAGACGTCTCAAGAGAATGGGAAAAAGTAGTTTGCCAAAATTGATCCTTTGATTGAAAACAACCGCAAGACCAATATACTGCAGAGTGGAAGTGATGTTATGAAAATTGGATTTTGTGCAGTTGGCAAACACTTTGGAAAGTGTATCGAAGAAAATATCCCATTCAGACACCAAATTTGATTTAGAAAGTTTGGTTAAATTGATCACCCCCTGATAGTGAATAGCATTGAAAAAATTTGTGATATCATTTTCAGCGGGTAAATCACAGAAATTGTCTAGTGGAAAATTTAACGCACGATTGACGACTGTTTCATCAACTACATACTGTGTGTTTGCGACGGTGAATGAAAAAGATTTTGAATCATCGGCCACAGTAGAGGTTGTGCAAATCAGTCTAAGTAGATCGACGTTTAAAATCACATTTGATTTAATAGCAGAGCTAACAATCGAATGGTCATTTAAAAATCTAATCCATGGCTTAAATTTTTCAACATCACATTTTTCCGGATTAAAATAACCAACCTGATTATGCGCGACAATTTGGAAATTGAGAGCCATTTAAAATAATAATAAGACACACGCTTTCAGAATTTTAAGAATGATATTAAGAAAATTCGAATTAATTAAATTAATTTAATAATTCGAATTAAATTAATTATAATCGAAAAATTTAGACAGAAATGTATCTCGTTAAAATTCTTAACTCACAAAAGCAGATTTGAAAAGCCAAAAGACACAAATCAGAATTTAAAATTAAAAAAAAAATAAAAAAGTTCAAAATCAACAAACACAAATTGAATATGAAGGGGCAAACTGATTTTTATTGTTTTTGTGTGTGTTTTTTTTTTTAATAAAAATCCAACAGCACCTCTGTATATATATACTTGTATGTATATATCACAAAGTGATGAATTTGTGTGCTGAGTAAAAACTCGAGCAAGGAAGGAAGCAGTTCGAAGAGAGAGAAGAGAGAAACTGAAGAGAAAAAAAAACTGTTTGAATTTTTGAAAAGAACTGAACTGTTGAAAATGGTTTAAAACAAGACAAACAAACTGCTTTATATGACAGTTGGTATGACAATCCTGGATTGTCATACCGATTGCCATACCAGGCAAAAGAAGGAAAAAAACAACAGAAATAAAGGAAATAACAAAATAAACACTGAGTATATATAACTGGTATGACAATCTGATAGTCATACCGATTGTCATACCAGTATAAAATTAAAAGAAAAAATATATATATATATATATATATATATTGTTTATAACTGGCAAGACAATTGATAGTCATACCGATTGTCTTGCCAGTATAAATTATACTGAAAAACACTAATATGACAATTATATAGCTAAATGACTTTCAGCAAGACAATTTCAATTGTCTTGCCGATTGTTATTTTAGTAGAAATACAATCAAATATGTACAGACTCTATAAATGTACTGAAATTATGTTATAAAATTGTAAAACTGAAATACAGACCTATAATATTTACAGAAACAAAGACAATATATCAGAATTTATTATTTTTATTCCAAAAATAGATTTCTATTGAATTTTAGCAAATAAAATTCATAGTAAAATATTTTTAGAGGAAATAAAATATTCTGAGATATTTTAAATTAACAAGTAGGGAAAATAAAAATAGATAAGATAATATATATTACATAGAAATAAGCAAGAAATATGATAAAATGATAAAATAAATTTGCAAATAAATTTTTTTTTTCATTTATGAAAAATTCATTTGTAAATTCATTCAAGAACAGATCCCAGATATTAACTAAATTAATCACTAAAACTATTCAACATGCCCAATTTACCAACTAATCTGGTAAATGTGGATTCGTCAAGTGGTTTAGTAAAAATATCTGCTATTTGATCTTCTGTTGGAACAAAAAATAGTTCAACAGTACCATTCATGACGTGCTCTCTAATAAAATGATACCTGATGTCAATGTGCTTTGTCCTCGAGTGCTGCACAGGGTTGTTGGTGATGGCTATTGCACTTGTATTGTCACATAAAATAGGAATCTTGTTTAATACAGAGCCATAGTCTCGTAGTTGGTTCCTAATCCACAAGATCTGAGCACAGCAGCTTCCAGCAGCAATATATTCAGCCTCGGCCGTTGAGTTGGAAACTGTTTGATATTTCTTGCTGTACCATGAGACTAGTCTGCTACCTAGGAATTGACAACTCCCTGAGGTGCTTTTCCTATCAACAACACTTCCTGCATAATCTGAATCTGTATATCCGACAAGGTTAAAACCAGATTCTTTAGGGTACCAAATACCTAGATTTGGTGTTCCCTTAAGATATCTAAGATTCGTTTAACAGCAACGAGATGAATATCTCTAGGATCCGCT
>NW_027417305.1:0-19213 GCF_009905375.1 Apium graveolens | reverse complement strand
CTTCACATAAGTTCTCGCTTTGGTGATCACCACAATCATTTCTATTACCTCTGGTTCCATAACCATAGGGAATTTTGGACCCTTCTTCAACACTTGCAAATATTTGGGGTTAGCAACCTGTAAAAACAGTAGCATCTTCTCTTCCCATAACATAATTTTTTTATCGAAAAGTGGAATTTTAACGGTTCCAACTTTTGTGTAGTCCATTATGAATTTTTTGACTGAATAAAAATTCAAGAGTGAAAGAACACAAAAGTCGAGGATCTAGATTTGTACGTTAATCAAGAGGCTCTGATACCAATTGTTAGGTCCCAATTTATTTGTAGAAGGGGGGGTTGAATGCAAACAATACCGGTTTAGTCGAATAAAATGCGGAATAAAAATTGTGAAACAAAATTCAAGTTAATAAAACTTTTATTAACTTGAAAGGTGTTACAACTACGGTATCGGTTACAAGGGATTAATCTCAAATCAATTATTACAAATCTAGAATAAATTCGACATGAACTTTTTCTATTTTGTAATTAAAAGATCAAATGCTAAAAGCGATTTGAGATTAAGTTCTAGGATTTTAATCCGCTAGATTGATACACAAGAACAAGAGAGTGATTTCTAGTTGATTGGATTTAACTTTACAAGCTAGAAATTGTAATCTTGAATTAGCAGATAAGATGAAATATTGGCTGCTTTGTTCTCTTTTGTTCTTGGCTTCTTGTTTGATTGCTCTCTGTATGTGTAAGTAAATTGGATGCTTCTGCTTCTATTTAATCAACACAGCCGAGATCAAAATGAACTGGTATGACAATCATTTGTCCAATAATACTTTCGGTGTGACAATCTTTTAGAGCTAGCAAGACAATTAAAATGAACTAGCAAGACTTTCGGTATGACTATTGATTGTCATACCGATTGTCATATTAGTTCAAATGAAATTGTCTTACTGAATTAATAAGTGAATTTTAATCTAAATAATAATTCTATCAAGACAATCAACTGAATTAGCATGACTTTCGGTATGACAATCAATTGTCATACCGATTGTCATACTAGTACAATCAGTTGTCTTTTTAGAATTAAAACAGATTTTAACCAATTAAAATTCTATAAATCCTTAATATTAATTCTAAATTAATTAATCAATTTAATTCAATTAATCAATAAATTAATCCTTGCAGATATAATTTATTTTCTTAATTAAATTATATGACTTAATTAATTAATAGAGAATTAATACTAACCCTGAGCAGCATCCATTCTTCTAACAATCTTCTGAAAGTCACTGAGACTTATGAATCAATTCCGCCACTTCAATGCTGACACTCGATGTACTGTCTGGTTCATGAGTGACTAACTTTCGTGACGTTTCTTCATGTCTTGACTTTGTTGTTCTGATTGAATCCTTGTAATAAATAATACCCTGATGAGATCTCTGTCACTTGATTAAATCCACAATCTTGATTTATATCACTGAGGCATGATCAAATTCTTGAACTTCTTCCAGTGAATCTTCAAGTCTGCCAGATGAACAATGTTTCTTATTCTTTGACAGATGTTACTTTTGTGAGATCTCTCTGATGATTGATCCACTATTACTTATTACATTCTTATTTGAGTGAGTTAAATACTCGAATAAACGAGTAGGCTATGACATATGCCTTTCAAAATTAACATGTATGAAAGTGGCATTAATAGGTGGTAAAACGATATCAAACTGGATGTATATGATGTTAACATGTTAATTGTTGTATGTATGGTGGAAAGTGACTCTTATAGGGTGCAAAGTGACTCTAATATGGTGAAAAGTGACTTACATGGTTGATTAGAACCAAAATGTGGAATAAAATTGACCTGTATGAAATTGGAACTAAGAGGTGGTAAAATGATGTCAAATTGGATGTATATGATGTTCACGCTAATTATACAAATAGATTGTGGAAAGTGACTCATATAGGGTGCAAAATGAATCTAATATAGTGAAAATTGACTTACATGGTTAATTAGAACCAAAATGTGGACCAAAATTGACTTGTATGGGCACTAAGAGGTGCAAAAAGGATTTCTAATTGCATGTACATGTTGTTAACATGTTAATTGTATCAATATATGATGGCAAGTGACTCTTATAAGGTGCAAAGTGACTCTAATTTGCTGAGAAGTCACTTACATGGTTGATTAGAGCCAAAATGTGCCCCAAAATTGACTTGTAGGAAAGTGGTACCAAGATGTGGTTAAAGGATGTCTAATTGCATGTACATGATGTTAACATGTTAATTGTATCAATATATGGTGACAAGTGACTCTTATAGGGTGCAAAGTGACTCTAATATGGTGAAATGTGACTTACATGGTTGATTAGAGCCAAAATTTCGAACAAAATTAACTTGTATGAAAGTGGCATTAATAGGTGGTAAAAGGATATCAAAATGGATGTATATGATGTTAACATGTTAATTGTTGTATATATGGTGGAAAGTGACTCTTATAGGGTGCAAAGTGACTCTAATATGGTGAAAAGTGACTTACATGGTTTAATTTGGTGAGAAGTCACTTACATGATTGATTAGAGCCAAAATGTGGCCCAAAATTGACTTGTAGGAAAGGGGAGGGGTACCAAGATGTGGTTAAAGGATGTCTAATTGCATGTACATGATGTTAACATGTTAATTGTATCAATATATGGTGACAAGTGACTCTTATAGGGTGCAAAGTGACTCTAATATGGTGAAATGTGACTTACATGGTTGATTAGAGCCAAAATGTGGAACAAAATTAACTTGTATGAAAGGGGCATTAATAGGTGGTAAAAGGATATCAAACTGGATGTATATGATGTTAACATGTTAATTGTTATATGTATGGTGGAAAGTGACTCTTATAGGGTGCAAAGTGACTCTAATATGGGAAAAAGTGACTTACATGGTTGATTATAACCAAAATGTGGAACAAAATTGACCTGTATGAAATTGGAACTAAGAGGTGGTAAAAGGATGTCAAATTGGATGTATGATGTTAACATGTTAATTTTACAAATAGATTGTGGAAAGTGACTCATATAGGGTGCAAAATGACTCTAATATGGAGAAAACTGACTTACATGGTTAATTAGAACCAAAATGTGGACCAAAATTGTCTTGTATGAATGGGGCACTAAGAGGTGGTAAAAGGATTTCTAATTGCATGTACATGAGGTTAACATGTTAATTGTACCAATATATGATGGCAAGTGAGTCTTATAAGGTGTAAAGTGACTCTAATGTCGTGAAAAGTCACTTACATGATTGATTAGAGCCAAAATGTGGCCCAAAATTGACTTGTAGGAAAGGGGTACCAAGAGGTGGTTAAAGGATGTCTAATTGCATGTACATGATGTTAATATGTTAATTGTATCAATATATGGTGGCAAGTGACTCTTATAGGGTGCAAAGTGACTCTAATATGATGAAAAGTGACTTACATGGTTGATTAGAGCCAAATGTGGAACAAAATTAGTATGTATGAAAGTGGCATTAATAGGTGGTAAAAGGATATCAAATTGGATGTATATGATGTTAACATGTTAATTGTTGTATGTATGGTGGAAAATGAATCTTATAGGGTGCAAAGTGACTGTAATATGGTGAAAAGTGACTTATTGGTTGATTAGAACCAAAATGCGGAACAAAATTGATCTGTATGAAATTGGAACTAAGAGGTGGTAAAAGGATGTCAAATTGGATGTATGATGTTAACATGTTAATTATACAAATAGATTGTGGAAAGTGACTCGTATTGGGTGCCAAATGACTCTAATATGGTGAAAAGTGACTTACATGGTTAATTAGAACCAAAATGTGGACCAAAATTGACTTGTATGAATGTGGCACTAAGAGGTGGCAAAAGGATTTCTAATTGCATGTACATGATTTTAACATGTTAATTGTACCAATATATGATGGCAAGTGACTCTTATAAGGTGCAAAGTGACTCTAATGTGGTGAGAAGTCACTTACATGATTAATTAGAGCCAAAATGTGGCCAAAAATTGACTTGTAGGAAAGGGGTACCAAGATGTGGTTAAAGGATGTCTAATTGCATGTACATGATGTTAACATGTTAATTCTATCAATATATGGTGACAAGTGTCTCTTATAGGGGGCAAAGTGACTCTAATATGGTGAAAAGTGACTTACATGGTTGATTACAGCCAAAATATGGAACAAAATTAACTTGTATGAAAGTGGCATTAATAGGTGGTAAAAGGATATCAAATTGGATGTATATGATGTTAAGATGTTAATTGTTGTATATATGGTGGAAAGTGACTCTTATAGGGTGCAAAGTGCTCTAATATGGTGAAAAGTAACTTACATGGTTGATTAGAACCAAAGTGTGGAAGAAAATTGACCTTTATGAAATTAGAACTAAGAGGTGGTAAAAAGATGTCAAATTGGATGTATATGATGTTAACACATAAATTATGCAAATAGATTTTGGAAAGTGACTCATATATGGTGCAAAATGACTCTAATATAGTGAAAATTGACTTACATGGTTAATTAGAACCAAAATATGGACCAAAATTGACTTGTATGAATGGGGCACTAAGAGGTGGTAAAAGGATTTCAAATTGCATGTACATGATGTTAACATGTTAATTGTATCAATATATGGTGACAAGTGACTCTTATAGGGTGCAAAGTGACTCTAATATGGTGAAATGTGACTTACATGGTTGATTAGAGCCAAAATGTGGAACAAAATTAACTTGTATGAAAGTGGCATTAATAGGTGGTAAAAGGATATCAAACTGGATGTATATGATGTTAACATGTTAATTACTGTATGTATGGTGGAAAGTGACTCTTATAGGGTGCAAAGTGACTCTAATATGGGGAAAAGTGACTTACATGGTTGATTATAACCAAAATGTGGAACAAAATTGACCTGTATGAAATTGGAACTAAGAGGTGGTAAATGATGTCAAATTGGATATATATAATGTTAACATGTTAATTATACAAATAGATTGTGGAAAGTGACTCATATAGGGTGCAAAATGACTCTAATATGGAGAAAACTGACTTACATGGTTAATTAGAACCAAAATGTGGACCAAAATTGTCTTGTATGAATGGGGCACTAAGAGGTGGTAAAAGGATTTCTAATTGCATGTACATGAGGTTAACATGTTAATTGTACCAATATATGATGGCAAGTGAGTCTTATAAGGTGTAAAGTGACTCTAATGTCGTGAAAAGTCACTTACATGATTGATTAGAGCCAAAATGTGGCCCAAAATTGACTTGTAGGAAAGGGGTACCAAGAGGTGGTTAAAGGATGTCTAATTGCATGTACATGATGTTAATATGTTAATTGTATCAATATATGGTGGCAAGTGACTCTTATAGGGTGCAAAGTGACTCTAATATGGTGAAAAGTGACTTACATGGTTGATTAGAGCCAAATGTGGAACAAAATTAGTATGTATGAAAGTGGCATTAATAGGTGGTAAAAGGATATCAAATTGGATGTATATGATGTTAACATGTTAATTGTTGTATGTATGGTGGAAAATGAATCTTATAGGGTGCAAAGTGACTCTAATATGGTGAAAAGTGACTTATTGGTTGATTAGAACCAAAATGCGGAACAAAATTGACCTGTATGAAATTGGAACTAAGAGGTGGTAAAAGGATGTCAAATTGGATGTATGATGTCAACATGTTAATTATACAAATAGATTGTGGAAAGTGACTCGTATTGGGTGCCAAATGACTCTAATATGGAGAAAAGTGACTTACATGGTTAATTAGAACCAAAATGTGGACCAAAATTGACTTGTATGAATGTGGCACTAAGAGGTGGTAAAAGGATTTCTAATTGTATGTACATGATTTTAACTTGTTAATTGTACCAATATATGATGGCAAGTGACTCTTATAAGCTGCAAAGTGACTCTAATGTGGTGAGAAGTCACTTACATGATTAATTAGAGCCAAAATGTGGCCAAAAATTGACTTGTAGGAAAGGGGTACCAAGATGTGGTTAAAGGATGTCTAATTGCATGTACATGATGTTAACATGTTAATTCTATCAATATATGGTGACAAGTGTCTCTTATAGGGGGCAAAGTGACTCTAATATGGTGAAAAGTGACTTACATGGTTGATTACAGCCAAAATATGGAACAAAATTATTTTGTATGAAAGTGGCATTAATAGGTGGTAAAAGGATATCAAATTGGATGTATATGATGTTAAGATGTTAATTGTTGTATATATGGTGGAAAGTGACTCTTATAGGGTGCAAAGTGACTCTAATATGGGGAAAAGTGACTTACATGGTTGATTATAACCAAAATGTGGAACAAAATTGACCTGTATGAAATTGGAACTAAGAGGTGGTAAATGATGTCAAATTGGATGTATATAATGTTAACATGTTAATTATACAAATATATTGTGGAAAGTGACTCATATAGGGTGCAAAATGACTCTAATATGGTGAAAATTGACTTACATGGTTAATTAGAACCAAAATATGGACAAAAATTGACTTGTATGAATGGGGCACTATGAGGTGCTAAAAGGATTTCTAATTGCATGTACATGAGGTTAACATGTTAATTGTACCAATATATGATGGCAAGTGAGTCTTATAAGGTGTAAAGTGACTCTAATGTCGTGAAAAGTTACTTACATGATTGATTAGAGCCAAAATGTGGCCCAAAATTGACTTGTAGGAAAGGGGTAACAAGAGGTGGTTAAAGGATGTCTAATTGCATGTACAGGATGTTAATATGTTAATTGTATCAATATATGGTGGCAAGTGACTCTTATAGGGTGCAAAGTGACTCTAATATGGTGAAAAGTGACTTACATGGTTGATTAGAGCCAAATGTGGAACAAAATTAGTATGTATGAAAGTGGCATTAATAGGTGGTAAAAGGATATCAAATTGGATGTATATGATGTTAACATGTTAATTGTTGTATGTATGGTGGAAAATGAATCTTATAGGGTGCAAAGTGACTCTAATATGGTGAAAAGTGACTTATTGGTTGATTAGAACCAAAATGCGGAACAAAATTGACCTGTATGAAATTGGAATTAAGAGGTAGTAAAACGATGTCAAATTGGATGTATTTGATGTTAACATGTTAATTATACAAATAGATTGTGGAAAGTGACTCGTATTGGGTGCCAAATGACTCTAATATGGAGAAAAGTGACTTACATGGTTAATTAGAACCAAAATGTGGACCAAAATTGACTTGTATGAATGTGGCACTAAGAGGTGGTAAAAGGATTTCTAATTGCATGTACATGATTTTAACATGTTAATTGTACCAATATATGATGGCAAGTGACTCTTATAAGGTGCAAAGTGACTCTAATGTGGTGAGAAGTCACTTACATGATTAATTAGAGCCAAAATGTGGCCAAAAATTGACTTGTAGGAAAGGGGTACCAAGATGTGGTTAAAGGATGTCTAATTACATGTACATGATGTTAACATGTTAATTCTATCAATATATGGTGACAAGTGTCTCTTATAGGGGGCAAAGTGACTCTAATATGGTGAAAAGTGACTTACATGGTTGATTACAGCCAAAATATGGAACAAAATTAACTTGTATGAAAGTGGCATTAATAGATAGTAAAAGGATATCAAATTGGATGTATATGATGTTAAGATGTTAATTGTTTTATATATGGTGAAAACTGACTCTTATAGGGTGCAAAGTGCTCTAATATGGTGAAAAGTAACTTACATGGTTGATTAGAACCAAAATGAGGAATAAAATTGACCTTTATGAAATTCGAACTAAGAGGTGGTAAAAGGATGTCAAATTGGATGTATATGATGTTAACACGTTAATTATACAAATAGATTGGGGAAAGTGACTCATATAGGGTGCAAAATGACTCTAATATAGTGAAAATTGACTTACATGGTTAATTAGAACCAAAATGTGGACCAAAATTGACTTGTATGAATGTGGCACTAAGAGGTGGTAAAAGGATTTCTAATTGCATGTACATGATTTTAACATGTTAATTGTACCAATATATGATGGCAAGTGACTCTTATAAGGTGCAAAGTGACTCTAATGTGGTGTAAAGTCACTTACATGATTAATTAGAGCCAAAATGTGGCCAAAAATTGACTTGTAGGAAAGGGGTACCAAGATGTGGTTAAAGGATGTCTAATTACATGTACATGATGTTAACATGTTAATTCTATCAATATATGGTGACAAGTGTCTCTTAAAGGGGGCAAAGTGACTCTAATATGGTGAAAAGTGACTTACATGGTTGATTACAACCAAAATATGGAACAAAATTAACTTGTATGAAAGTGGCATTAATAGGTGGTAAAAGGATATCAAATTGGATGTATATGATGTTAAGATGTTAATTGTTGCATATATGGTGAAAACTGACTCTTATAGGGTGCAAAGTGCTCTAATATGGTGAAAAGTAACTTACATGGTTGATTAGAACCAAAATGAGGAATAAAATTGACCTTTATGAAATTCGAACTAAGAGATGGTAAAAGGATGTCAAATTGGATGTATATGATGTTAACACGTTAATTATACAAATAGATTGTGGAAAGTGACTCATATAGGGTGCAAAATGACTCAAATATAATGAAAATTGACTTACATGGTTAATTAGAACCAAAATGTGGACCAAAATTGACTTGTATGAATGGGGCACTAAGAGGTGGTAAAAGGATTTCTAATTGCATGTACATGATGTTAACATGTTAATTGTATCAATATATGATGGCAAGTGACTCTTATAAGGTGCAAAGTGACTCTAATTTGGTGAGAAGTCATTTACATGATTGATTAGAGCCAAAATGAGGCCCAAAATTGACTTGTAGGAAAGGGGTACCAAGATGTGGTTAAAGAATGTCTAATTGCATGTACATGATGTTAACATGTTAATTGTATCAATATATGGTGACAAGTGACTCTTATAGGGTGCAAAGTGACTCTAATATGGTGAAATGTGACTTACATGGTTGATTAGAGCCAAAATGTGGAACAAAATTAACTTGTATGAAAGTGGTATTAATAGGTGGTAAAAGGATATCAAACTGGATGTATATGATGTTAACATGTTAATTGTTGTATATATGGTGGAAAGTGACTTTTATAGGGTGCAAAGCGACTCTAATATGGTGAAAAGTGACTTACATGGTTGATTAGAGCCAAATGTGGAACAAAATTAGTATGTATGAAAGTGGCATTAATAGGTGGTAAAAGGATATCAAACTGGATGTATATGATGTTAACATGTTAATTGTTGTATGTATGGTGGAAAATGAATCTTATAGGGTGCAAAGTGACTCTAATATGGTGAAAAGTGACTTATTGGTTGATTAGAACCAAAATGCGGAACAAAATTGACCTGTATGAAATTGGAACTAAGAGGTGGTAAAACGATGTCAAATTGGATGTATATGATGTTAACATGTTAATTATACAAATAGATTGAGGAAAGTGACTCGTATTGGGTGCCAAATGACTCTAATATGGAGAAAAGTGACTTACATGGTTAATTAGAACCAAAATGTGGACCAAAATTGACTTGTATGAATGTGGCACTAAGAGGTGGTAAAAGGATTTCTAATTGCATGTACATGATTTTAACATGTTAATTGTACCAATATATGATGGCAAGTGACTCTTATAAGGTGCAAAGTGACTCTAATGTGGTGAGAAGTCACTTACATGATTAATTAGAGCCAAAATGTGGCCAAAAATTGACTTGTAGGAAAGGGGTACCAAGATGTGGTTAAAGGATGTCTAATTGCATGTACATGATGTTAACATGTTAATTCTATCAATATATGGTGACAAGTGTCTCTTATAGGGGGCAAAGTGACTCTAATATGGTGAAAAGTGACTTACATGGTTGATTACAGCCAAAATATGGAACAAAATTAACTTGTATGAAAGTGGCATTAATAGGTGGTAAAAGGATATCAAATTGGATGTATATGATGTTAAGATGTTAATTGTTGTATATATGGTGAAAACTGACTCTTATAGGGTACAAAGTGCTCTAATATGGTGAAAAGTAACTTACATGGTTGATTAGAACCAAAATGAGGAATAAAATTGACCTTTATGAAATTCGAACTAAGAGGTGGTAAAAGGATGTCAAATTGGATGTATATGATGTTAACACGTTAATTATACAAATAGATTGTGGAAAGTGACTCATATAGGGTGCAAAATGACTCTAATATAGTGAAAATTGACTTACATGGTCAATTAGAACCAAAATGTGGACCAAAATTGACTTGTATGAATGGGGCACTAAGAGGTGGTAAAAGGATTTCTATTTGCATGTAATGATGTTAACATGTTAATTGTATCAATATATGATGGCAAGTGACTCTTATAAGGTGCAAAGTGACTCTAATATGGTGAGAAGTCATTTACATGATTGATTAGAGCCAAAATGAGGCCCAAAATTGACTTGTAGGAAAGGGGTACCAAGATGTGGTTAAAGGATGTCTAAGTGCATGTACATGATGTTAACATGTTAATTGTATCAATATATGGTGACAAGTGACTCTTATAGGGTGCAAAGTGACTCTAATATGGTGATATGTGACTTACATGGTTGATTAGAGCCAAAATGTGGAACAAAATTAACTTGTATGAAAGTGGCATTAATAGGTGGTAAAAGGATATCAAACTGGATGTATATGATGTTAACATGTTAATTGTTGTATATATGGTGGAAAGTGACTCTTATAGGGTGCAAAGTGACTCTAATATGGTGAAAAGTGACTTACATGGTTGATTAGAGCCAAATATGGAACAAAATTAGTATGTATGAAAGTGGCATTAATAGGTGGTAAAAGGATGTCAAACTGGATGTATATGATGTTAATATGTTAATTGTATCAATATATGGTGGCAAGTGACTCTTATAGGGTGCAAAGTGACTCTAATATGGTGAAAAGTGACTTACATGGTTGATTAGAGCCAAATGTGGAACAAAATTAGTATGTATGAAAGTGGCATTAATAGGTGGTAAAAGGATATCAAATTGGATGTATATGATGTTAACATGTTAATTGTTGTATGTATGGTGTAAAATGAATCTTATAGGGTGCAAAGTGACTCTAATATGGTGAAAAGTGACTTATTGGTTGATTAGAACCAAAATGCGGAACAAAATTGACCTGTATGAAATTGGAACTAAGAGGTGGTAAAAGGATGTCAAATTGGATGTATGATGTTAACATGTTAATTATACAAATAGATTGTGGAAAGTGACTCGTATTGGGTGCCAAATGACTCTAATATGGAGAAAAGTGACTTACATGGTTAATTAGAACCAAAATGTGGACCAAAATTGACTTGTATGAATGTGGCACTAAGAGGTGGTAAAAGGATTTTTAATTGCATGTACATGATTTTAACATGTTAATTGTACCAATATATGATGGCAAGTGACTCTTATAAGGTGCAAAGTGACTCTAATGTGGTGAGAAGTCACTTACATGATTAATTAGAGCCAAAATGTGCCAAAAATTGACTTGTAGGAAAGGGATACCAAGATGTGGTTAAAGGATGTCTAATTGCATGTACATGATGTTAACATGTTAATTCTATCAATATATGGTGACAAGTGTCTCTTATAGGGGGCAAAGTGACTCTAATATGGTGAAAAGTGACTTACATGGTTGATTACAGCCAAAATATGGAACAAAATTAACTTGTATGAAAGTGGCATTAATAGGTGGTAAGAGGATATCAAATTGGATGTATATGATGTTAAGATGTTAATTGTTGTATATATGGTGGAAAGTGACTCTTATAGGGTGCAAAGTGCTCTAATATGGTGAAAAGTAACTTACATGGTTGATTATAACCAAAGTGCGGAAGAAAATTGACCTTTATGAAATTAGAACTAAGAGGTGGTAAAAAGATGTCAAATTGGATGTATATGATGTTAACACGTTAATTATGCCAATAGATTGTGGAAAATGACACATATATGGTGCAAAATGACTCTAATATAGTGAAAATTGACTTACATGGTTAATTAGAACCAAAATGTGGACCAAAATTGACTTGTATGAATGGGGCACTAAGAGGTGGTAAAAGGATTTCAAATTGCATGTACATGATGTTAACATGTTAATTGTATCAATATATGGTGACAAGTGACTCTTATAGGGTGCAAAGTGACTCTAATATGGTGAAATGTGACTTACATGGTTGATTAGAGCCAAAATGTGGAACAAAATTAACTTGCATGAAAGTGGCATTAATAGGTGGTAAAAGGATATCAAACTGGATGTATATGATGTTAACATGTTAATTATTGTATGTATGGTGGAAAGTGACTCTTATAGGGTGCAAAGTGACTCTAATATGGGGAAAAGTGACTTACATGGTTGATTATAACCAAAATGTGGAACAAAATTGACCTGTATGAAATTGGAACTAAGAGGTGGTAAATGATGTCAAATTAGATATATATAATGTTAACATGTTAATTATACAAATAGATTGTGGAAATTGACTCATATAGGGTGCAAAATGACTCTAATATGGAGAAAACTGACTTACATGGTTAATTAGAACCAAAATGTGGACCAAAATTGTCTTGTATGAATGGGGCACTAAGAGGTGGTAAAAGGATTTCTAATTGCATGTACATGAGGTTAACATGTTAATTGTACCAATATATGATGGCAAGTGAGTCTTATAAGGTGTAAAGTGACTCTAATGTCGTGAAAAGTCACTTACATGATTGATTAGAGCCAAAATTTGGCCCAAAATTGACTTGTAGGAAAGGGGTACCAAGAGGTGGTTAAAGGATGTCTAATTGCATGTACATGATGTTAATATGTTAATTGTATCAATATATGGTGGCAAGTGACTCTTATAGGGTGCAAAGTGACTCTAATATGGAGAAAAGTGACTTACATGGTTGATTAGAGCCAAATGTGGAACAAAATTAGTATGTATGAAAGTGGCATTAATAGGTGGTAAAAGGATATCAAATTGGATGTATATGATGTTAACATGTTAATTGTTGTATGTATGGTGGAAAGTGACCCTTATAGGGTGCTAAGTGACTCTATATGGTGAAAAGTGACTTACATGGTTGATTAGAACCAAAAATGCGGAACAAAATTGACCTGTATGAAATTGGAACTAAGAGGTGGTAAAAGGATGTCAAATTGGATGTATGATGTTAACATGTTAATTATACAAATAGATTGTGGAAAGTGACTCGTATTGGGTGCCAAATGACTCTAATATGGAGAAAAGTGACTTACATGGTTAATTAGAACCAAAAATGTGGACCAAAATTGACTTGTATTAATGTGGCACTAAGAGGTGGTAAAAGGATTTCTAATTGTATGTACATGATTTTAACTTGTTAATTGTACCAATATATGATGGCAAGTGACTCTTATAAGGTGCAAAGTGACTCTAATGTGGTGAGAAGTCACTTACATGATTAATTAGAGCCAAATGTGGCCAAAAATTGACTTGTAGGAAAGGGGTACCAAGATGTGGTTAAAGGATGTCTAATTGCATGTACATGATGTAACATGTTAATTCTATCAATATATGGTGACAAGTGTCTCTTATAGGGGGCAAAGGGACTCTAATATGGTGAAAAGTGACTTACATGGTTGATTACAGCCAAAATATGGAACAAAATTAACTTGTATGAAAGTGGCATTAATAGGTGGTAAAAGGATATCAAATTGGATGTATATGATGTTAAGATGTTAATTGTTGTATATATGGTGGAAAGTGACTTTTATAGGGTGCAAAGTGACTCTAATATGGTGAAAAGTGACTTACATGGTTGATTAGAGCCAAAATGTGGAACAAAATTAACATGTATGAAAGTGGCATTAATAGGTGGTAAAAGGATATCAAACTGGATGTATATGATGTTAACATGTTAATTGTTGTATGTATGGTGGAACATGAATCTTATAGGGTGCAAAGTGACTCTAATATGGAGAAAAGTGACTTACCTGGTTGATTAGAACCAAAATGCGGAACACAATTGACCTGTATGAAATTGGAACTAAGAGGTGGTAAAAGGATGTCAAATTGGATGTATATGATGTTACATGTTAATTATACAAATAGATTGTGGGAAAGTGACTCGTATTGGGTGCAAAAATGACTCTAATATGGAGAAAAGTGACTAACATGGTTAATTAGAACCAAAATGTGGACCAAAATTGACTTGTATGAATGTGGCACTAAGAGGTGGTAAAAGGATTTCTAATTGCATTTACATGATTTTAACATGTTAATTGTACCAATATATGATGGCAAGTGACTCTTATAAGGTGCAAAGTGACTCTAATTTGGTGAGAAGTCACTTACATGATTGATTAGAGCCAAAATGTGGCCCAAAATTGACTTGTAGGAAAGTGGTACCAAGATGTGGTTAAAGGATGTCTAATTGCATGTACATGATGTTAACATGTTAATTGTATCAATATATGGTGACAAGTGACTCTTATAGGGTGAAAAGTGACTCTAATATGGTGAAATGTGACTTACATGGTTGATTAGAGCCAAAATGTGGAACAAAATTAACTTGTATGAAAGTGGCATTAATAGGTGGTAAAAGGATATCAAATTGGATGTATATGATGTTAACATGTTAATTGTTGTATATATGGTGGAAAGTGACTCTTATAGGGTGCAAAGTGACTCTAATATGTGAAAAGTGACTTACATGGGTTGATTAGAACCAAAAATGTGGAACAAAATTGGACCTGGATTAAATTAGAACTAAGAGGGTGGTAAAGGATGTCAAATTGGATGTATATGATGTTAACATGTTTATTATACAAAAGATTGTGGAAAGTGACTAATGTAGGATGGCAAATGACTCTAATATGGTGAAAAGTACTACATGGTTATTAGAACCAAAATGTGGACCAAAATTGACTTGTATGAATGTGGCACTAAGAGGTGGTAAAAGGATTTCTAATTGCATGTACATAATGTTAACATGTTAATTGTACCAATATATGATGGCAAGTGACTCTTATAAGGTGTAAAGCGACTCTAATGTGGTGAAAGTCACTTACATGATTGATTAGAGCCAAAATGTGGCCCAAAATTGACTTGTAGGAAAGGGGTACCAAGAGGTGGTTAAAGGATGTCTAATTGCATGTACATGATGTTAACATGTTAATTGTATCAATATATGGTGACAAGTGACTCTTATAGGGTGCAAAGTGACTCTAATATGGTGAAAAGTGACTTACATGGTTGATTAGAGCCAAAATGTGGAACAAAATTAACTTGTATGAAAGTGGCATTAATAGGTGGTAAAAGGATATCAAATTGGATGTATATGATGTTAACATGTTAATTGTTGTATGTATGGTGGAAAGTGACTCTTATAGGGTGCAAAGTGACTCTAATATGGTGAAAAGTGACTTACATGGTTGATTAGAACCAAAATGGAACAAATTGACCTGTATGAAATTGGAACTAAGAGGTGGTAAAAGGATGTCAAATTGGATGTATATGATGTTAACATGTTAATTATACAAATAGATTGTGGAAAGTGACTCATATAGGGTGCAAAATGACTCTAATATGGTGAAAAGTGACTTACATGGTTAATTAGAACCAAAATGTGGACCAAAATTGACTTGTATGAATGTGGCACTAAGAGGTGGTAAAAGGATTTCTAATTGCATGTACATGATGTTAACATGTTAATTGTACCAATATATGATGGCAAGTGACTCTTATAAGGTGCAAAGTGACTCTAATGTGGTGAGAAGTCACTTACATGATTGATTAGAGCCAAAATGTGGCCCAAAATTGACTTGTAGGAAAGGGGTACCAAGAGGTGGTTAAAGGATGTCTAATTGCATGTACATGATGTTAACATGTTAATTGTATCAATATATGGTGACAAGTGACTCTTATAGGGTGCAAAGTGACTCAATATGGTGAAAAGTGACTTACATGGTTGAGAGCCAAAATGTGGAACAAAATTAACTTGTATGAAAGTGGCATTAATAGGTGGTAAAAGGATATCAAATTGGATGTATATGATGTTAACATGTTAATTGTTGTATTATGGTGGAAAGTGACTCTTATAGGGTGCAAAGTGACTCTAATATGGTGAAAAGTGACTTACATGGTTGATTAGAACCAAAATGTGGAACAAAATTGACCTGTATGAAATTGGAACTAAGAGGTGGTAAAAGGATGTCAAATTGGATGTATATGATGTTAACATGTTAATTATACAAATAGATTGTGGAAAGTGACTCATGTAGGGTGCAAAATGACTCTAATATGGTGAAAAGTGACTTACATGGTTAATTAGAACCAAAATGTGGACCAAAATTGACTTGTATGAATGTGGCACTAAGAGGTGGTAAAAGGATTTCTAATTGCATGTACATGATGTTAACATGTTAATTGTACCAATATATGATGGCAAGTGACTCTTATAAGGTGCAAAGTGACTCTAATATGGTGAGAAGTCACTTACATGATTGATTAGAGCCAAAATGTGGCCCAAAATTGACTTGTAGGAAAGGGGTACCAAGAGGTGGTTAAAGGATGTCTAATTGCATGTACATGATGTTAACATGTTAATTGTATCAATATATGGTGACAAGTGACTCTTATAGGGTGCAAAGTGACTCTAATATGGTGAAAAGTGACTTACATGGTTGATTAGAGCCAAAATGTGGAACAAAATTAACTTGTATGAAAGTGGCATTAATAGGTGGTAAAAGGATATCAAATTGGATGTATATGATGTTAACATGTTAATTGTTGTATGTATGGTGGAAAGTGATCTTATAGGGTGCAAAGTGACTCTAATATGGTGAAAAGTGACTTACATGGTTGATTAGAACCAAAATGTGGAACAAAATTGACTTGTATGAAATTGGAACTAAGAGGTGGTAAAAGGATGTCAAATTGGATGTATATGATGTTAACATGTTAATTATACAAATAGATTGTGGAAAGTGACTCATATAGGGTGCAAAATGACTCTAATATGGTGAAAAGTGACTTACATGGTTAATTAGAACCAAAATGTGGACCAAAATTGACTTGTATGAATGTGGCACTAAGAGGTGGTAAAAGGATTTCTAATTGCATGTACATGATGTTAACATGTTAATTGTACCAATATATGATGGCAAGTGACTCTTATAAGGTGCAAAGTGACTCTAATATGGTGAGAAGTCACTTACATGATTGATTAGAGCCAAAATGTGGCCAAAATTGACTTGTAGGAAAGGGGTACCAAGAGGTGGTTAAAGGATGTCTAATTGCATGTACATGATGTTAACATGTTAATTGTATATATATGGTGAAAAGTGACTCTTATAGGGTGCAAAGTGACTCTAATATGGTGAAAAGTGACTTACATGGTTGATTAGAGCCAAAATATGGAACAAAATTAACTTGTATGAAAGTGGCATTAATAGGTGGTAAAAGGATATCAAATTGGATGTATATGATGTTAACATGTTAATTGTTGTATATGGTGGAAAGTGACTCTTATAGGGTGCAAAGTGCTAATATGGTGAAAAGTGACTTACATGGTTGATTAGAACCAAAATGTGGAACAAAATTGACCTATGAAAGTGGAACTAAGAGGTGGTAAAAGGATGTCAAATTGGATGTATATGATGTTAACATGTTAATTATACAAATAGATTGTGGAAAGTGACTCATATAGGGTGCAAAATGACTTTAATATGGTGAAAAGTGACTTACATGGTTAATTAGAACCAAAATGTGGACCAAAATTGACTTGTATGTGGCACTAAGAGGTGGTAAAAGGATTTCTAATTGCATGTACATGATGTTAACATGTTAATTGTACCAATATATGATGGCAAGACTCTTATAAGGTGCAAAGTGACTCTAATTGGTGAGAAGTCACTTACATGATTGATTAGAGCCAAAATGTGGCCCAAAATTGACTTGTAGGAAAGGGGTACCAAGAGGTGGTTAAAGGATGTCTAATTGCATGTACATGATGTTAACATGTTAATTGTATCAATATATGGTGACAAGTGACTCTTATAGGGTGCAAAGTGACTCTAATATGGTGAAAAGTGACTTACATGGTTGATTAGAGCCAAAATGTGGAACAAAATTAACTTGTATGAAAGTGGCATTAATAGGTGGTAAAAGGATATCAAATTGGATGTATATGATGTTAACATGTTAATTGTTGTATATGGTGGAAAGTGACTCTTATAGGGTGCAAAGTGACTCTAATATGGTGAAAAGTGACTTACATGGTTGATTAGAACCAAAATGGAACAAAATTGACCTGTATGAAAGTGGAACTAAGAGGTGGTAAAAGGATGTCAAATTGGATGTATATGATGTTAACATGTTAATTATACAAATAGATTGTGGAAAGTGACTCATATAGGGTGCAAAATGACTCTAATATGGTGAAAAGTGACTTACATGGTTAATTAGAACCAAAATGTGGACCAAAATTGACTTGTATGAATGTGGCACTAAGAGGTGGTAAAAGGATTTCTAATTGCATGTACATGTTAACATGTTAATTGTACCAATATATATGATGGCAAGTGACTCTTATAAGGTGTAAAGGACTCTAATGTGGTGAAAGTCACTTACATGATTGATTAGAGCCAAAATGGGCCAAATTGACGTGTGGGGGTACCAAGAGGTGGTTAAGGATGTCTAATTGCATGTACATGATGTTAACATATTAATTGATCAATATATGGTGACAAGTGACTCTTATAGGGGCAAAGTGACTCTAATATGGTGAAAGTGACTTACATGGTGATTAGAGCCAAAATGTGGAACAAAATTAACATGTATGAAAGTGGCATTAATAGGTGGTAAAAGGATATCAAACTGGAGTATATGATGTTAACATGTTAATTGTTGTATGTATGTGGAAAGGATATTATGGTGCAAAGTGACTCTAATATGGGAAAAGTGACTTACATGGTTGATTAGAACCAAATGGGAACAAATTGACCTTATGAAAAATTGGAACTAAGAGGTGGTTTAAAAGGATGTCAAATTGGATGATATGATGTTAACATGTTAATTATAAAAGAATGATTGGGAAAGTGACTCATATAGGGTGCAAAAGGACTCTAATATGGGAAAAGTGAACTTACATGGTTAATTAGAACCAAAATGGACCAAAAT
>NW_027417304.1:0-43668 GCF_009905375.1 Apium graveolens | reverse complement strand
AATATATGGTGGCAAGTGACTCTTATAGGGTGCAAAGTGACTCTAATATGGTGAAAGTGACTTACAGGTTGATTAGCCAAATGTGGAACAAAATTAGTACTGTATGAAAGTGGCATTAATAGGTGGTAAAGGATATCAAATTGGATGTATATGATGTTAACATGTTAATATGTTGATGTATGGTGGAAAATGAATCGTATAGGGTGCTAAAGTGACTCTAATATGGTGAAAAGTGACTTATGGTTGATTAGAACCAAAATGCTGAACAAAATTGACCTTATGAAATTGGACTAAGAGGTGGTAAAAGGATGTCAAATTGGATGTATGATGTTAACCATGTTAATTATACAAATAGATTGTGGAAAGTGACTCGTATTGGGTGCCAATGACTCTAATATGGTGAAAAGTAGACTTGGTTAATTAAAACCAAAATGTGACCAAAATTGACTTGTATGAATGTGGCACTAAGAGGTGGTAAAAGGATTTCTAATTGCATGTACATGATTTTAACATGTTAATTGTAACCAACATATGATGGCAATGACTTTATAAGGTGCAAAGTGACGCTAATGTGGTGAGAAGTCACTTACATGATTAATAGAGCCAAAATGTGGCCAAAATTGACTTGTAGAAAGGGATACCAAGATGTGGTTAAAGGATGTCTAATTGCATGTACATGATGTTAACATGTTAATTCTATCAATATATGGTGACAAGTGTCTCTTATAGGGGGCAAAGTGACTCTAATATGGTGAAAGTGACTTACATGGTTGATTACAGCCAAAATATGGAACAAATTAACTTGGTATGAAAGTGCATTAATAGGTGTAAGAGATATCAAATTGGATGTATATGATGTTAAAGATGTTAATTGTTTGTATAAATGGTGGAAAGTGACTCTTATAGGGTGCAAAGTGCTCTAATAGTGGTGAAAAGTAACTTACATGGTTGATTAGAACCAAAGTGTTGAAGAAAATTGACCTTTATGAAAATTAGAACTAAGAGGTGGTAAAAAGATGTCAATTGGATGTATATGATGTTAACACGTTAATAATGCCAATAGATTGTGGAAAGTGACTCATATATGGTGCAAAATGACTCTAATATAGTGAAAATTGACTTACATGGTTAATTAGAACCAAAATGTGGACCAAAATTGACTTGTATGAATGGGGCACTAAGAGGTGGTAAAAGGATTTCAAATTGCATGTACATGATGTTAACATGTTAATTGTATCAATATATGGTGACAAGTGACTCTTATAGGGTGCAAAGTGACTCTAATATGGTGAAATGTGACTTACATGGTTGATTAGAGCCAAAATGTGGAACAAAATTAACTTGTATGAAAGTGGGATTAATAGGTGGTAAAAGGATATCAAACTGGATGTATATGATGTTAACATGTTAATTATTCTATGTATGGTGGAAAGTGACTCTTTTAGGGTGCAAAGTGACTCTAATATGGGGAAAAGTGACTTACATGGTTGATTATAACCAAAATGTGGAACAAAATTGACCTGTATGAAATTGGAACTAAGAGGTGGTAAATGATGTCAAATTAGATATATATAATGTTAACATGTTAATTATACAAATAGATTGTGGAAAGTGACTCATATAGGGTGCAAAATGACTCTAATATGGAGAAAACTAACTTACATGGTTAATTAGAACCAAAATGTGGACCAAAATTGTCTTGTATGAATGGGGCACTAACAGGTGGTAAAAGGATTTCTAATTGCATGTAAATGAGGTTAACATGTTAATTGTACCAATATATGATGGCAAGTGAGTCTTATAAGGTGTAAAGTGACTCTAATGTCGTGAAAAGTCACTTACATGATTGATTAGAGCCAAAATGTGGCCCAAAATTGACTTGTAGGAAAGGGGTACCAAGAGGTGGTTAAAGGATGTCTAATTGCATGTACATGATGTTAATATGTTAATTGTATCAATATATGGTGGCAAGTGACTCTTATAGGGTGCAAAGTGACTCTAATATGGTGAAAAGTGACTTACATGGTTGATTAGAGCCAAATGTGGAACAAAATTAGTATGTATGAAAGTGGCATTAATAGGTGGTAAAAGGATATCAAATTGGATGTATATGATGTTAACATGTTAATTGTTGTATGTATGGTGGAAAATGAATCTTATAGGGTGCAAAGTGACTCTAATATGGTGAAAAGTGACTTATGGGTTGATTAGAACCAAAATGCGGAACAAAATTGACCTGTATAAAATTGGAACTAAGAGGTGGTAAAAGGATGTCAAATTGGATGTATGATGTTAACATGTTAATTATACAAATAAATTGTGGAAAGTGACTCGTATTGGGTGCCAAATGACTCTAATATGGAGAAAAGTGACTACATGGTTAATTAGAACCAAAATGTGGACCAAAATTGACTTGTATGAATGTGGCACTAAGAGGTGGTAAAAGGATTTCTAATTGTATGTACATGATTTTAACTTGTTAATTGTACCAATATATGATGGCAAGTGACTCTTATAAGGTGCAAAGTGACTCTAATTTGGTGAGAAGTCACTTACATGATTAATTAGAGCCAAAATAGTGGCCAAAAATTGACTTGTAGGAAAGGGTACCAAGATGTGGTTAAAGGATGTCTAATTACATGTACATGATGTTAACATGTTAATTCTATCAATATATGGTGACAAGTGTCTCTTATAGGGGGCAAAGTGACTCTAATATGGTGAAAAGTGACTTACATGGTTGATTACAGCCAAAATATGGAACAAAATTAACTTGTATGAAAGTGGCATTAATAGGTGGTAAAAGGATATCAAATTGGATGTATATGATGTTAAGATGTTAATTGTTGTATATATGGTGGAAAGTGACTCTTATAGGGTGCAAAGTGACTCTAATATGGGGAAAAGTGACTTACATGGTTGATTATAACCAAAATGTGGAACAAAATTGACCTGTATTAAATTGGAACTAAGAGGTGGTAAATGATGTCAAATTGGATGTATATAATGTTAACATGTTAATTATACAAATAGATTGTGGAAAGTGACTCATATAGGGTGCAAAATGACTCTAATATGGTGAAAATTGACTTACATGGTTAATTAGAACCAAAATGTGGACAAAAATTGACTTGTATGAATGGGGCACTAAGAGGTGCTAAAAGGATTTCTAATTGCATGTACATGAGGTTAACATGTTAATTGTACCAATATATGATGGCAAGTGAGTCTTATAAGGTGTAAAGTGACTCTAATGTCGTGAAAAGTCACTTACATGATTGATTAGAGCCAAAATGTGGCCCAAAATTGACTTGTAGGAAAGGGGTAACAAGAGGTGGTTAAAGGATGTCTAATTGCATGTACATGATGTTAATATGTTAATTGTATCAATATATGGTGGACAAGTGACTCTTATAGGGTGCAAAGTGACTCTAATATGGTGAAAAGTGACTTACATGGTTGATTAGAGCCAAATGTGGAACACAATTAGTATGTATAAAAGTGGCATTAATAGGTGGTAAAAGGATATCAAACTGGATGTATATGATGTTAACATGTTAATTGTTGTATGTATGGTGGAAAGTGACTCTAATATGGTGAAAAGTGACTTACATGGTTGATTAGAACCAAAATGCGGAACAAAATTGACCTGTATGAAATTGGAACTAAGAGGTGGTAAAAGGATGTCAAATTGGATGTATATGATGTTAACATGTTAATTATACAAATAGATTGTGGAAAGTGACTCGTATTAGGGTGCAAAATGACTCTAATATGGAGAAAATTGACTTACATGGTTAATTAGAACCAAAATGTGGACCAAAATTGACTTGTATGAATGTGGCACTAAGAGGTGGTAAAAGGATTTCTAATTGCATGTACATGATGTTAACATGTTAATTGTACCAATATATGATGGCAAGTGACTCTTATAAGGTGCAAAGTGACTCTAATGTGGTGAGAAGTCACTTACATGATTGATTAGAGCCAAAATGTGGCCCAAAATTGACTTGTAGGAAAGGGGTACCAAGATGTGGTTAAAGGATGTCTAATTACATGTACATGATGTTAACATGTTAATTGTATCAATATATGGTGACAAGTGACTCTTATAGGGTGCAAAGTGACTCTAATATGGTGAAAAGTGACTTACATGGTTGATTAGCAGCCAAAATATGGAACAAAATTAACTTGTATGAAAGTGGCATTAATAGGTGGTAAAAGGATATCAAATGGATGTATATGATGTTAAGATGTTAATTGTTGTATATATGGTGGAAAACTGACTCTTATAGGGTGCAAAGTGCTCTAATATGGTGAAAAGTACTTACATGGTTGATTAGAACCAAAATGAGGAACAAAATTGACCTTTATGAAATTCGAACTAAGAGGTGGTAAAAGGATGTCAAATTGGATGTATATGATGTTAACACGTTAATTATACAAATAGATTGGGGAAAGTGACTCATATAGGGTGCAAAATGACTCTAATATAGTGAAAATTGACTTACATGGTTAATTAGAACCAAAATGTGGACCAAAATTGACTTGTATGAATGGGGCACTAAGAGGTGGTAAAAGGATTTCTAATTGCATGTACATGATGTTAACATGTTAATTGTATCAATATATGATGGCAAGTGACTCTTATAAGGTGCAAAGTGACTCTAATTGGTGAGAAGTCATTTACATGATTGATTAGAGCCAAAATGAGGCCCAAAATTGACTTGTAGGAAAGGGGTACCAAGATGTGGTTAAAGGATGTCTAATTGCATGTACATGATGTTAACATGTTAATTGTATCAATATATGGTGACAAGTGACTCTTATAGGGTGCAAAGTGACTCTAATATGGTGAAATGTGACTTACATGGTTGATTAGAGCCAAATTGTGGAACAAAATTAACTTGTATGAAAGTGGCAATAATAGGTGGTAAAAGGATATCAAACTGGATGTATATGATGTTAACATGTTAATTGTTGTATATATGGTGGAAAGTGACTCTTATAGGGTGCAAAGTGACTCTAATATGGTGAAAAGTGACTTACATGGTTGATTAGAGCCAAATGTGGAACAAAATTAGTATGTATGAAAGTGGCATTAATAGGTGGTAAAAGGATATCAAACTGGATGTATATGATGTTAACATGTTAATTGTTGTATGTATGGTGGAAAATGAATCTTATAGGGTGCAAAGTGACTCTAATATGGTGAAAAGTGACTTATTGGTTGATTAGAACCAAAATGCGGAACAAAATTGACCTGTATGAAATTGGAACTAAGAGGTGGTAAAACGATGTCAAATTGGATGTATATGATGTTAACATGTTAATTATACAAATAGATTGTGGAAAGTGACTCGTATTGGGTGCCAAATGACTCTAATATGGAGAAAAGTGACTTACATGGTTAATTAGAACCAAAATGTGGACCAAAATTGACTTGTATGAATGTGGCACTAAGAGGTGGTAAAAGGATTTCTAATTGCATGTACATGATTTTAACATGTTAATTGTACCAATATATGATGGCAAGTGACTCTTATAAGGTGCAAAGTGACTCTAATGTGGTGAGAAGTCACTTACATGATTATTAGAGCCAAAATGTGGCCAAAAATTGACTTGTAGGAAAGGGGTACCAAGATGTGGTTAAAGGATGTCTAATTACATGTACATGATGTTAACATGTTAATTCTATCAATATATGGTGACAAGTGTCTCTTATAGGGGGCAAAGTGACTCTAATATGGTGAAAAGTGACTTACATGGTTTATTACAGCCAAAATATGGAACAAAATTAACTTGTATGAAATTGGCATTAATAGGTGGTAAAAGGATATCAAATTGGATGTATATGATGTTAAGATGTTAATTGTTGTATATATGGTGAAAACTGACTCTTATAGGGTGCAAAGTGCTCTAATATGGTGAAAAGTAACTTACGTGGTTGATTAGAACCAAAATGAGGAATAAAATTGACCTTTATGAAATTCGAACTAAGAGGTGGTAAAAGGATGCCAAATTGGATGTATATGATGTTAACACGTTAATTATACAAATAGATTGTGGAAAGTGACTCATATAGGGTGCAAAATGACTCAAATATAGTGAAAATTGACTTACATGGTTAATTAGAACCAAAATGTGGACCAAAATTGACTTGTATGAATGGGGCACTAAGAGGTGGTAAAAGGATTTCTAATTGCATGTACATGATGTTAACATGTTAATTGTATCAATATATGATGGCAAGTGACTCTTATAAGGTGCAAAGTGACTCTAATTTGGTGAGAAGTCATTTACATGATTGATTAGAGCCAAAATGAGGCCCAAAATTGAACTTGTAGGAAAGGGGTACCAAGATGTGGTTAAAGAATGTCTAATTGCATGTACATGATGTTAACATGTTAATTGTATCAATATATGGTGACAAGTGACTCTTATAGGGTGCAAAGTGACTCTAATATGGTGAAAATGTGACTTACATGGTTGATTAGAGCCAAAATGTGGAACAAAATTAACTTGTATGAAAGTGGCATTAATAGGTGGTAAAAGGATATCAAACTGGATGTATATGATGTTAACATGTTAATTGTTGTATATATGGTGGAAAGTGACTTTTATAGGGTGCAAAGTGACTCTAATATAGTGAAAAGTGACTTACATGGTTGATTAGAGCCAAATGTGGAACAAAATTAGTATGTATGAAAGTGGCATTAATAGGTGGTAAAAGGATATCAAACTGGATGTATATGATGTTAACATGTTAATTGTTGTATGTATGGTGGAAAATGAATCTTATAGGGTGCAAAGTGACTCTAATATGGTGAAAAGTGACTTATTGGTTGATTAGAACCAAAATGCGGAACAAAATTGACCTGTATGAAATTGGAACTAAGAGGTGGTAAAACGATGTCAAATTGGATGTATATGATGTTAACATGTTAATTATACAAATAGATTGTGGAAAGTGACTCGTATTGGGTGCCAAATGACTCTAATATGGAGAAAAGTGACTTACATGGTTAATTAGAACCAAAATGTGGACCAAAATTGACTTGTATGAATGTGGCACTAAGAGGTGGTAAAAGGATTTCTAATTGCATGTACATGATTTTAACATGTTAATTGTACCAATATATGATGGCAAGTGACTCTTATAAGGTGCAAAGTGACTCTAATATGGTGAGAAGTCACTTACATGATTAATTAGAGCTAAAATGTGGCCAGAAATTGACTTGTAGGAAAGGGGTACCAAGATGTGGTTAAAGGATGTCTAATTACATGTACATGATGTTAACATGTTAATTCTATCAATATATGGTGACAAGTGTCTCTTATAGGGGGCAAAGTGACTCTAATATGGTGAAAAGTGACTTACATGGTTGATTACAGCCAAAATATGGAACAAAATTAACTTGTATGAAAGTGGCATTAATAGGTGGTAAAAGGATATCAAATTGGATGTATATGATGTTAAGATGTTAATTGTTGTATATATGGTGAAAACTGACTCTTATAGGGTGCAAAGTGCTCTAATATGGTGAAAAGTAACTTACATGGTTGATTAGAACCAAAATGAGGAATAAAATTGACCTTTATAAAATTCGAACTAAAAGGTGGTAAAAGGATGTCAAATTCGATGTATATGATGTTAACACGTTAATTATACAAATAGATTGGGGAAAGTGACTCATATAGGGTGCAAAATGACTCTAATATAGTGAAAATTGACTTACATGGTTAATTAGAACCAAAATGTGGACCAAAATTGACTTTTATGAATGGGGCACTAAGAGGTGGTAAAAGGATTTCTAATTGCATTTACATGATGTTAACATGTTAATTGTATCAATATATGATGGCAAGTGACTCTTATAAGGTGCAAAGTGACTCTAATTTGGTGAGAAGTCATTTACATGATTGATTAGAGCCAAAATGAGGCCCAAAATTGATTTGTAGGAAAGGGGTACCAAGATGTGGTTAAAGGATGTCTAATTGCATGTACATGATCTTAACATGTTAATTGTATCCATATATGGTGACAAGTGACTCTTATAGGGTGCAAAGTGACTCTAATATGGTGAAATGTGACTTACATGGTTGATTAGAGCCAAATTGTGGAACAAAATTAACTTGTATGAAAGTGGCAATAATAGGTGGTAAAAGGATATCAAACTGGATGTATATGATGTTAACATGTTAATTGTTGTATATATGGTGGAAAGTGACTCTTATAGGGTGCAAAGTGACTCTAATATGGTGAAAAGTGACTTACATGGTTGATTAGAGCCAAATGTGGAACAAAATTAGTATGTATGAAAGTGGCATTAATAGGTGGTAAAAGGATATCAACTGGATGTATATGATGTTAACATGTTAATTGTTGTATGTATGGTGGAAAATGAATCTTATAGGGTGCAAAGTGACTCTAATATGGTGAAAAGTGACTTATTGGTTGATTAGAACCAAAATGCGGAACAAAATTGACCTGTATGAAATTGGAACTAAGAGGTGGTAAAACGATGTCAAATTGGATGTATATGATGTTAACATGTTAATTATACAAATAGATTGTGGAAAGTGACTCGTATTGGGTGCCAAATGACTCTAATATGGTGAAATGTGACTTACATGGTTGATTAGAGCCAAAATGTGGAACAAAATTAACTTGTATGAAAGTGGGATTAATAGGTGGTAAAAGGATATCAAACTGGATGTATATGATGTTAACATGTTAATTATTCTATGTATGGTGGAAAGTGACTCTTTTAGGGTGCAAAGTGACTCTAATATGGGGAAAAGTGACTTACATGGTTGATTATAACCAAAATGTGGAACAAAATTGACCTGTATGAAATTGGAACTAAGAGGTGGTAAATGATGTCAAATTAGATTTATATAATGTTAACATGTTAATTATACAAATAGATTGTGGAAAGTGACTCATATAGGGTGCAAAATGACTCTAATATGGAGAAAACTGACTTACATGGTTAATTAGAACCAAAATGTGGACCAAAATTGTCTTGTATGAATGGGGCACTAAGAGGTGGTAAAAGGATTTCTAATTGCATGTAAATGAGGTTAACATGTTAATTGTACCAATATATGATGGCAAGTGAGTCTTATAAGGTGTAAAGTGACTCTAATATCGTGAAAAGTCACTTACATGATTGATTAGAGCCAAAATGTGGCCCAAAATTGACTTGTAGGAAAGGGGTACCAAGAGGTGGTTAAAGGATGTCTAATTGCATGTACATGATGTTAATATGTTAATTGTATCAATATATGGTGGCAAGTGACTCTTATAGGGTGCAAAGTGACTCTAATATGGTGAAAAGTGACTTACATGGTTGATTAGAGCCAAATGTGGAACAAAATTAGTATGTATGAAAGTGGCATTAATAGGTGGTAAAAGGATATCAAATTGGATGTATATGATGTTAACATGTTAATTGTTGTATGTATGGTGGAAAATGAATCTTATAGGGTGCAAAGTGACTCTAATATGGTGAAAAGTGACTTATTGGTTGATTAGAACCAAAATGCGGAACAAAATTGACCTGTATAAAATTGGAACTAAGAGGTGGTAAAAGGATGTCAAATTGGATGTATGATGTTAACATGTTAATTATACAAATAAATTGTGGAAAGTGACTCGTATTGGGTGCCAAATGACTCTAATATGGAGAAAAGTGACTTACATGGTTAATTAGAACCAAAATGTGGACCAAAATTGACTTGTATGAATGTGGCACTAAGAGGTGGTAAAAGATTTCTAATTGTATGTACATGATTTTAACTTGTTAATTGTACCAATATATGATGGCAAGTGACTCTTATAAGGTGCAAAGTGACTCTAATTTGGTGAGAAGTCACTTACATGATTAATTAGAGCCAAAATATGGCCAAAAATTGACTTGTAGGAAAGGGGTACCAAGATGTGGTTAAAGGATGTCTAATTGCATGTACATGATGTTAACATGTTAATTCTATCAATATATGGTGACAAGTGTCTCTTATAGGGGGCAAAGTGACTCTAATATGGTGAAAAGTGACTTACATGGTTGATTACAGCCAAAATATGGAACAAAATTAACTTGTATGAAAGTGGCATTAATAGGTGGTAAAAGGATATCAAATTGGATGTATATGATGTTAAGATGTTAATTGTTGTATATATGGTGGAAAGTGACTCTTATAGGGTGCAAAGTGACTCTAATATGGGGAAAAGTGACTTACATGGTTGATTATAACCAAAATGTGGAACAAAATTGACCTGTATGAAATTGGAACTAAGAGGTGGTAAATGATGTCAAATTGGATGTATATAATGTTAACATGTTAATTATACAAATAGATTGTGGAAAGTGACTCATATAGGGTGCAAAATGACTCTAATATGGTGAAAATTGACTTACATGGTTAATTAGAACCAAAATGTGGACAAAAATTGACTTGTATGAATGGGGCACTAAGAGGTGCTAAAAGGATTTCTAATTGCATGTACATGAGGTTAACATGTTTATTGTACCAATATATGATGGCAAGTGAGTCTTATAAGGTGTAAAGTGACTCTAATGTCGTGAAAAGTCACTTACATGATTGATTAGAGCCAAAATATGGCCCAAAATTGACTTGTAGGAAAGGGGTAACAAGAGGTGGTTAAAGGATGTCTAATTGCATGTACAGGATGTTAATATGTTAATTGTATCAATATATGGTGGCAAGTGACTCTTATAGGGTGCAAAGTGACTCTAATATGGTGAAAAGTGACTTACATGGTTGATTAGAGCCAAATGTGGAACACAATTAGTATGTATAAAAGTGGCATTAATAGGTGGTAAAAGGATATCAAATTGGATGTATATGATGTTAACATGTTAATTGTTGTATGTATTGTGGAAAATGAATCTTATAGGGTGCAAAGTGACTCTAATATGGTGAAAAGTGACTTATTGGTTGATTAGAACCAAAATGCGGAACAAAATTGACCTGTATGAAATTGGAACTAAGAGGTGGTAAAACGATGTCAAATTGGATGTATATGATGTTAACATGTTAATTATACAAATAGATTGTGGAAAGTGACTCGTATTGGGTGCCAAATGACTCTAATATGGAGAAAAGTGACTTACATGGTTAATTAGAACCAAAATGTAGACCAAAATTGACTTGTATGAATGTGGCACTAAGAGGTGGTAAAAGGATTTCTAATTGCATGTACATGATTTTAACATGTTAATTGTACCAATATATGATGGCAAGTGACTCTTATAAGGTGCAAAGTGACTCTAATATGGTGAGAAGTCACTTACATGATTAATTAGAGCTAAAATGTGGCCAGAAATTGACTTGTAGGAAAGGGGTACCAAGATGTGGTTAAAGGATGTCTAATTACATGTACATGATGTTAACATGTTAATTCTATCAATATATGGTGACAAGTGTCTCTTATAGGGGGCAAAGTGACTCTAATATGGTGAAAAGTGACTTACATGGTTGATTACAGCCAAAATATGGAACAAAATTAACTTGTATGAAAGTGGCATTAATAGGTGGTAAAAGGATATCAAATTGGATGTATATGATGTTAAGATGTTAATTGTTGTATATATGGTGAAAACTGACTCTTATAGGGTGCAAAGTGCTCTAATATGGTGAAAAGTAACTTACATGGTTGATTAGAACCAAAATGAGGAATAAAATTGACCTTTATAAAATTCGAACTAAAGGTGGTAAAAGGATGTCAAATTCGATGTATATGATGTTAACACGTTAATTATACAAATAGATTGGGGAAAGTGACTCATATAGGGTGCAAAATGACTCTAATATAGTGAAAATTGACTTACATGGTTAATTAGAACCAAAATGTGGACCAAAATTGACTTTTATGAATGGGGCACTAAGAGGTGGTAAAAGGATTTCTAATTGCATTTACATGATGTTAACATGTTAATTGTATCAATATATGATGGCAAGTGACTCTTATAAGGTGCAAAGTGACTCTAATTTGGTGAGAAGTCATTTACATGATTGATTAGAGCCAAAATGAGGCCCAAAATTGATTTGTAGGAAAGGGGTACCAAGATGTGGTTAAAGGATGTCTAATTGCATGTACATGATCTTAACATGTTAATTGTATCCATATATGGTGACAAGTGACTCTTATAGGGTGCAAAGTGACTCTAATATGGTGAAATGTGACTTACATGGTTGATTAGAGCCAAATTGTGGAACAAAATTAACTTGTATGAAAGTGGCAATAATAGGTGGTAAAAGGATATCAAACTGGATGTATATGATGTTAACATGTTAATTGTTGTATATATGGTGGAAAGTGACTCTTATAGGGTGCAAAGTGACTCTAATATGGTGAAAAGTGACTTACATGGTTGATTAGAGCCAAATGTGGAACAAAATTAGTATGTATGAAAGTGGCATTAATAGGTGGTAAAAGGATATCAAACTGGATGTATATGATGTTAACATGTTAATTGTTGTATGTATGGTGGAAAATGAATCTTATAGGGTGCAAAGTGACTCTAATATGGTGAAAAGTGACTTATTGGTTGATTAGAACCAAAATGCGGAACAAAATTGACCTGTATGAAATTGGAACTAAGAGGTGGTAAAACGATGTCAAATTGGATGTATATGATGTTAACATGTTAATTATACAAATAGATTGTGGAAAGTGACTCGTATTGGGTGCCAAATGACTCTAATATGGAGAAAAGTGACTTACATGGTTAATTAGAACCAAAATGTGGACCAAAATTGACTTGTATGAATGTGGCACTAAGAGGTGGTAAAAGGATTTCTAATTGCATGTACATGATTTTAACATGTTAATTGTACCAATATATGATGGCAAGTGACTCTTATAAGGTGCAAAGTGACTCTAATGTGGTGAGAAGTCACTTACATGATTAATTAGAGCCAAAATGTGGCCAAAAATTGACTTGTAGGAAAGGGGTACCAAGATGTGGTTAAAGGATGTCTAATTACATGTACATGATGTTAACATGTTAATTCTATCAATATATGGTGACAAGTGTCTCTTATAGGGGGCAAAGTGACTCTAATATGGTGAAAAGTGACTTACATGGTTTATTACAGCCAAAATATGGAACAAAATTAACTTGTATGAAATTGGCATTAATAGGTGGTAAAAGGATATCAAATTGGATGTATATGATGTTAAGATGTTAATTGTTGTATATATGGTGAAAACTGACTCTTATAGGGTGCAAAGTGCTCTAATATGGTGAAAAGTAACTTACGTGGTTGATTAGAACCAAAATGAGGAATAAAATTGACCTTTATGAAATTCGAACTAAGAGGTGGTAAAAGGATGTCCAAATTGGATGTATATGATGTTAACACGTTAATTATACAAATAGATTGTGGAAAGTGACTCATATAGGGTGCAAAATGACTCAAATATAGTGAAAATTGACTTACATGGTTAATTAGAACCAAAATGTGGACCAAAATTGACTTGTATGAATGGGGCACTAAGAGGTGGTAAAAGGATTTCTAATTGCATGTACATGATGTTAACATGTTAATTGTATCAATATATGATGGCAAGTGACTCTTATAAGGTGCAAAGTGACTCTAATTTGGTGAGAAGTCATTTACATGATTGATTAGAGCCAAAATGAGGCCCAAAATTAACTTGTAGGAAAGGGGTACCAAGATGTGGTTAAAGAATGTCTAATTGCATGTACATGATGTTAACATGTTAATTGTATCAATATATGGTGACAAGTGACTCTTATAGGGTGCAAAGTGACTCTAATATGGTGAAATGTGACTTACATGGTTGATTAGAGCCAAAATGTGGAACAAAATTAACTTGTATGAAAGTGGCATTAATAGGTGGTAAAAGGATATCAAACTGGATGTATATGATGTTAACATGTTAATTGTTGTATATATGGTGGAAAGTGACTTTTATAGGGTGCAAAGTGACTCTAATATAGTGAAAAGTGACTTACATGGTTGATTAGAGCCAAATGTGGAACAAAATTAGTATGTATGAAAGTGGCATTAATAGGTGGTAAAAGGATATCAAACTGGATGTATATGATGTTAACATGTTAATTGTTGTATGTATGGTGGAAAATGAATCTTATAGGGTGCAAAGTGACTCTAATATGGTGAAAAGTGACTTATTGGTTGATTAGAACCAAAATGCGGAACAAAATTGACCTGTATGAAATTGGAACTAAGAGGTGGTAAAACGATGTCAAATTGGATGTATATGATGTTAACATGTTAATTATACAAATAGATTGTGGAAAGTGACTCGTATTGGGTGCCAAATGACTCTAATATGGAGAAAAGTGACTTACATGGTTAATTAGAACCAAAATGTGGACCAAAATTGACTTGTATGAATGTGGCACTAAGAGGTGGTAAAAGGATTTCTAATTGCATGTACATGATTTTAACATGTTAATTGTACCAATATATGATGGCAAGTGACTCTTATAAGGTGCAAAGTGACTCTAATATGGTGAGAAGTCACTTACATGATTAATTAGAGCTAAAATGTGGCCAGAAATTGACTTGTAGGAAAGGGGTACCAAGATGTGGTTAAAGGATGTCTAATTACATGTACATGATGTTAACATGTTAATTCTATCAATATATGGTGACAAGTGTCTCTTATAGGGGGCAAAGTGACTCTAATATGGTGAAAAGTGACTTACATGGTTGATTACAGCCAAAATATGGAACAAAATTAACTTGTATGAAAGTGGCATTAATAGGTGGTAAAAGGATATCAAATTGGATGTATATGATGTTAAGATGTTAATTGTTGTATATATGGTGAAAACTGACTCTTATAGGGTGCAAAGTGCTCTAATATGGTGAAAAGTAACTTACATGGTTGATTAGAACCAAAATGAGGAATAAAATTGACCTTTATGAAATTCGAACTAAGAGGTGGTAAAAGGATGTCAAATTGGATGTATATGATGTTAACACGTTAATTATACAAATAGATTGGGGAAAGTGACTCATATAGGGTGCAAAATGACTCTAATATAGTGAAAATTGACTTACATGGTTAATTAGAACCAAAATGTGGACCAAAATTGACTTTTATGAATGGGGCACTAAGAGGTGGTAAAAGGATTTCTAATTGCATGTACATGATGTTAACATGTTAATTGTATCAATATATGATGGCAAGTGACTCTTATAAGGTGCAAAGTGACTCTAATTTGGTGAGAAGTCATTTACATGATTGATTAGAGCCAAAATGAGGCCCAAAATTGATTTGTAGGAAAGGGGTACCAAGATGTGGTTAAAGGATGTCTAATTGCATGTACATGATCTTAACATGTTAATTGTATCCATATATGGTGACAAGTGACTCTTATAGGGTGCAAAGTGACTCTAATATGGTGAAATGTGACTTACATGGTTGATTAGAGCCAAAATGTGGAACAAAATTAACTTGTATGAAAGTGGCAATAATAGGTGGTAAAAGGATATCAAACTGGATGTATATGATGTTAACATGTTAATTGTTGTATATATGGTGGAAAGTGACTCTTATAGGGTGCAAAGTGACTCTAATATGGTGAAAAGTGACTTACATGGTTGATTAGAGCCAAATGTGGAACAAAATTAGTATGTATGAAAGTGGCATTAATAGGTGGTAAAAGGATATCAAACTGGATGTATATGATGTTAACATGTTAATTGTTGTATGTATGGTGGAAAATGAATCTTATAGGGTGCAAAGTGACTCTAATATGGTGAAAAGTGACTTATTGGTTGATTAGAACCAAAATGCGGAACAAAATTGACCTGTATGAAATTGGAACTAAGAGGTGGTAAAACGATGTCAAATTGGATGTATATGATGTTAACATGTTAATTATACAAATAGATTGTGGAAAGTGACTCGTATTGGGTGCCAAATGACTCTAATATGGAGAAAAGTGACTTACATGGTTAATTAGAACCAAAATGTGGACCAAAATTGACTTGTATGAATGTGGCACTAAGAGGTGGTAAAAGGATTTCTAATTGCATGTACATGATTTTAACATGTTAATTGTACCAATATATGATGGCAAGTGACTCTTATAAGGTGCAAAGTGACTCTAATGTGGTGAGAAGTCACTTACATGATTAATTAGAGCCAAAATGTGGCCAAAAATTGACTTGTAGGAAAGGGGTACCAAGATGTGGTTAAAGGATGTCTAATTACATGTACATGATGTTAACATGTTAATTCTATCAATATATGGTGACAAGTGTCTCTTATAGGGGGCAAAGTGACTCTAATATGGTGAAAAGTGACTTACATGGTTGATTACAGCCAAAATATGGAACAAAATTAACTTGTATGAAAGTGGCATTAATAGGTGGTAAAAGGATATCAAATTGGATGTATATGATGTTAAGATGTTAATTGTTGTATATATGGTGAAAACTGACTCTTATAGGGTGCAAAGTGCTCTAATATGGTGAAAAGTAACTTACAGTGGTTGATTAGAACCAAAATGAGGAATAAAATTGACCTTTATGAAATTCGAACTAAGAGGTGGTAAAAGGATGTCCAAATTGGATGTATATGATGTTAACACGTTAATTATACAAATAGATTGTGGAAAGTGACTCATATAGGGTGCAAAATGACTCTAATATAGTGAAAATTGACTTACATGGTTAATTAGAACCAAAATGTGGACCAAAATTGACTTGTATGAATGGGGCACTAAGAGGTGGTAAAAGGATTTCTAATTGCATGTACATGATGTTAACATGTTAATTGTATCAATATATGATGGCAAGTGACTCTTATAAGGTGCAAAGTGACTCTAATTTGGTGAGAAGTCATTTACATGATTGATTAGAGCCAAAATGAGGCCCAAAATTAACTTGTAGGAAAGGGGTACCAAGATGTGGTTAAAGAATGTCTAATTGCATGTACATGATGTTAACATGTTAATTGTATCAATATATGGTGACAAGTGACTCTTATAGGGTGCAAAGTGACTCTAATATGGTGAAATGTGACTTACATGGTTGATTAGAGCCAAAATGTGGAACAAAATTAACTTGTATGAAAGTGGCATTAATAGGTGGTAAAAGGATATCAAACTGGATGTATATGATGTTAACATGTTAATTGTTGTATATATGGTGGAAAGTGACTCTTATAGGGTGCAAAGTGACTCTAATATGGTGAAAAGTGACTTACATGGTTGATTAGAGCCAAATGTGGAACAAAATTAGTATGTATGAAAGTGGCATTAATAGGTGGTAAAAGGATATCAAACTGGATGTATATGATGTTAACATGTTAATTGTTGTATGTATGGTGGAAAATGAATCTTATAGGGTGCAAAGTGACTCTAATATGGTGAAAAGTGACTTATTGGTTGATTAGAACCAAAATGCGGAACAAAATTGACCTGTATGAAATTGGAACTAAGAGGTGGTAAAACGATGTCAAATTGGATGTATATGATGTTAACATGTTAATTATACAAATAGATTGTGGAAAGTGACTCGTATTGGGTGCCAAATGACTCTAATATGGAGAAAAGTGACTTACATGGTTAATTAGAACCAAAATGTGGACCAAAATTGACTTGTATGAATGTGGCACTAAGAGGTGGTAAAAGGATTTCTAATTGCATGTACATGATTTTAACATGTTAATTGTACCAATATATGATGGCAAGTGACTCTTATAAGGTGCAAAGTGACTCTAATGTGGTGAGAAGTCACTTACATGATTAATTAGAGCCAAAATGTGGCCAAAAATTGACTTGTAGGAAAGGGGTACCAAGATGTGGTTAAAGGATGTCTAATTGCATGTACATGATGTTAACATGTTAATTCTATCAATATATGGTGACAAGTGTCTCTTATAGGGGGCAAAGTGACTCTAATATGGTGAAAAGTGACTTACATGGTTGATTACAGCCAAAATATGGAACAAAATTAACTTGTATGAAAGTGGCATTAATAGGTGGTAAAAGGATATCAAATTGGATGTATATGATGTTAAGATGTTAATTGTTGTATATATGGTGAAAACTGACTCTTATAGGGTGCAAAGTGCTCTAATATGGTGAAAAGTAACTTACATGGTTGATTAGAACCAAAATGAGGAATAAAATTGACCTTTATAAAATTCGAACTAAGAGGTGGTAAAAGGATGTCAAATTGGATGTATATGATGTTAACACGTTAATTATACAAATAGATTGTGGAAAGTGACTCATATAGGGTGCAAAATGACTCTAATATAGTGAAAATTGACTTACATGGTTAATTAGAACCAAAATGTGGACCAAAATTGACTTGTATGAATGGGGCACTAAGAGGTGGTAAAAGGATTTCTAATTGCATGTAATGATGTTAACATGTTAATTGTATCAATATATGATGGCAAGTGACTCTTATAAGGTGCAAAGTGACTCTAATTTGGTGAGAAGTCATTTACATGATTGATTAGAGCCAAAATGAGGCCCAAAATTGACTTGTAGGAAATGGGTACCAAGATGTGGTTAAAGGATGTCTAATTGCATGTACATGATGTTAACATGTTAATTGTATCAATATATGGTGACAAGTGACTCTTATAGGGTGCAAAGTGACTCTAATATGGTGAAATGTGACTTACATGGTTGATTAGAGCCAAAATGTGGAACAAAATTAACTTGTATGAAAGTGGCATTAATAGGTGGTAAAAGGATATCAAACTGGATGTATATGATGTTAACATGTTAATTGTTGTATATATGGTGGAAAGTGACTCTTATAGGGTGCAAAGTGACTCTAATATGGTGAAAAGTGACTTACATGGTTGATTAGAGCCAAATGTGGAACAAAATTAGTATGTATGAAAGTGGCATTAATAGGTGGTAAAAGGATATCAAACTGGATGTATATGATGTTAACATGTTAATTGTTGTATGTATGGTGGAAAATAAATCTTATAGGGTGCAAAGTGACTCTAATATGGTGAAATGTGACTTATTGGTTGATTAGAACCAAAATGCGGAACAAAATTGACCTGTATGAAATTGTAACTAAGAGGTGGTAAAATGATGTCAAATTGGATGTATATGATGTTAACATGTTAATTATACAAATAGATTGTGGAAAGTGACTCGTATTGGGTGCCAAATGACTCTAATATGGAGAAAAGTGACTTACATGGTTAATTAGAACCAAAATGTGGACCAAAATTGACTTGTATGAATGTGGCACTAAGAGGTGGTAAAAGGATTTCTAATTGCATGTACATGATTTTAACATGTTAATTGTACCAATATATGATGGCAAGTGACTCTTATAAGGTGCAAAGTGACTCTAATGTGGTGAGAAGTCACTTACATGATTAATTAGAGCCAAAATGTGGCCAAAAATTGACTTGTAGGAAAGGGGTACCAAGATGTGGTTAAAGGATGTCTAATTGCATGTACATGATGTTAACATGTTAATTCTATCAATATATGGTGACAAGTGTCTCTTATAGGGGGCAAAGTGACTCTAATATGGTGAAAAGTGACTTACATGGTTGATTACAGCCAAAATATGGAACAAAATTAACTTGTATGAAAGTGGCATTAATAGGTGGTAAAAGGATATCAAATTGGATGTATATGATGTTAAGATGTTAATTATTGTATATATGGTGAAAACTGACTCTTATAGGGTGCAAAGTGCTCTAATATGGTGAAAAGTAACTTACATGGTTGATTAGAACCAAAATGAGGAATAAAATTGACCTTTATGAAATTCGAACTAAGAGGTGGTAAAAGGATGTCAAATTGGATGTATATGATGTTAACACGTTAATTATACAAATAGATTGTGGAAAGTGACTCATATAGGGTGCAAAATGACTCTAATATCGTGAAAATTGACTTACATGGTTAATTCGAACCAAAATATGGACCAAAATTGACTTGTATGAATGGGGCACTAAGAGGTGGTAAAAGGATTTCTAATTGCATGTAATGATGTTAACATGTTAATTGTATCAATATATGATGGGAAGTGACTCTTATAAGGTGCAAAGTGACTCTAATTTGGTGAGAAGTCATTTACATGATTGATTAGAGTCAAAATGAGGCCCAAAATTGACTTGTAGGAAAGGGGTACCAAGATGTGGTTAAAGGATGTCTAATTGCATGTACATGATGTTAACATGTTAATTGTATCAATATATGGTGACAAGTAACTCTTATAGGGTGCAAAGTGACTCTAATATGGTGAAATGTGACTTACATGGTTGATTAGAGCCAAAATGTGGAACAAAATTAACTTGTATGAAAGTGGCATTAATAGGTGGTAAAAGGATATCAAACTGGATGTATATGATGTTAACATGTTAATTGTTGTATATATGGTGGAAAGTGACTCTTATAGGGTGCAAAGTGACTCTAATATGGTGAAAAGTGACTTACATGGTTGATTAGAGCCAAATGTGGAACAAAATTAGTATGTATGAAAGTGGCATTAATAGGTGGTAAAAGGATATCAAACTGGATGTATATGATGTTAACATGTTAATTGTTGTATGTAAGGTGGAAAATGAATCTTATAGGTTGCAAAGTGACTCTAATATGGTGAAAAGTGACTTATTGGTTGATTAGAACCAAAATGCGGAACAAAATTGACCTGTATGAAATTGTAACTAAGAGGTGGTAAAACGATGTCAAATTGGATGTATATGATGTTAACATGTTAATTATACAAATAGATTGTGGAAAGTGACTCGTATTGGGTGCCAAATGACTCTAATATGGAGAAAAGTGACTTACATGGTTAATTAGAACCCAAATGTGGACCAAAATTGACTTGTATGAATGTGGCACTAAGAGGTGGTAAAAGGATTTCTAATTGCATGTACATGATTTTAACATGTTAATTGTACCAATATATGATGGCAAGTGACTCTTATAAGGTGCAAAGTGACTCTAATTTGGTGAGAAGTCACTTACATGATTAATTAGAGCCAAAATGTGGCCAAAAATTGACTTGTAGGAAAGGGGTACCAAGATGTGGTTAAAGGATGTCTAATTGCATGTACATGATGTCAACATGTTAATTCTATCAATATATGGTGACAAGTGACTCTTATAGGGGGCAAAGTGACTCTAATATGGTGAAAAGTGACTTACATGGTTGATTACAGCCAAAATATGGAACAAAATTAACTTGTATGAAAGTGGCATTAATAGGTGGTAAAAGGATATCAAATTGGATGTATATGATTTTAAGATTTTAATTGTTGTATATATGGTGGAAAGTGACTCTTATAGGGTGCAAAGTGCTCTAATATGGTGAAAAGTAACTTACATGGTTGATTAGAACCAAAATGTGGAACAAAATTGACCTTTATGAAATTAGAACTAAGAGGTGGTAAAAGGATGTCAAATTGGATGTATATGATGTTAACACGTTAATCATACAAATAAATTGTGGAAAGTGACTCATATAGGGTGCAAAATGACTCTAATATAGTGAAAATTGACTTACATGGTTAATTAGAACCAAAATGTGGACCAAAATTGACTTGTATGAATGGGGCACTAAGAGGTGGTAAAAGGATTTCTAATTGCATGTACATGATGTTAACATGTTAATTGTATCAATATATGATGGCAAGTGACTCTTATAAGGTGCAAAGTGACTCTAATTTGGTGAGAAGTCACTTACATGATTGATTAGAGCCAAAATGTGGCCCAAAATTGACTTGTAGGAAAGGGGTACCAAGATGTGGTTAAAGGATGTCTAATTGCATGTACATGATGTTAACATGTTAATTGTATGAATATATGGTGACAAGTGACTCTTATAGGGTGCAAAGTGACTCTAATATGGTGAAATGTGACTTACATGGTTGATTAGAGCCAAAATGTGGAACAAAATTAACTTGTATGAAAGTGGCATTAATAGGTGGTAAAAGGATATCAAATTGGATGTATATGATGTTAACATGTTAATTGTTGTATATATGGTGGAAAGTGACTCTTATAGGGTGCAAAGTGACTCTAATATGGTGAAAAGTGACTTACATGGTTGATTAGAACCAAAATGTGGAACAAAATTGACCTGTATTAAATTAGAACTAAGAGGTGGTAAAAGGATGTCAAATTGGATGTATATGATGTTAACATGTTAATTATACAAATAGATTGTGGAAAGTGACTCATGCAGGATGCAAAATGACTCTAATATGGTGAAAAATGACTTACATGGTTAATTAGAACCAAAATGTGGACCAAAATTGACTTGTATGAATGTGGCACTAAGAGGTGGTAAAAGGATTTCTAATTGCATGTACATAATGTTAACATGTTAATTGTACCAATATATGATGGCAAGTGACTCTTATAAGGTGTAAAGCGACTCTAATGTGGTGAAAAGTCACTTACATGATTGATTAGAGCCAAAATGTGGCCCAAAATTGACTTGTAGGAAAGGGGTACCAAGAGGTGGTTAAAGGATGTCTAATTGCATGTACATGATGTTAACATGTTAATTGTACAATATATGGTGATACGTGACTCGTATAGGGTGCAAAGTGACTCTAATATGGTGAAAAGTGACTTACATGGTTGATTAGAGCCAAAATGTGGAACAAAATTAACATGTATGAAAGTGACATTAATAGGGGGTAAAAGGATATCAAACTGGATGTATAAGATGTTAACATGTTAATTGTTGTATGTATGGTGGAACGTGAATCTTATAGGTTGCAAAGTGACTCTAATATGGAGAAAAGTGACTTACATGGTTGATTAGAACCAAAATGCGGAACACAATTGACCTGTATGAAATTGGAACTAAGAGGTGGTAAAAGGATGTCTAATTGGATGTATATGATGTTAACACGTTAATTATACAAATAGATTGTGGAAAGTGACACATATAGGGTGCAATATGACTCTAATATGGTGAAAATTGACTTACATGGTTAATTAGAACCAAAATGTGGACCAAAATTGACTTGTATGAATGGGGCACTAAGAGGTGGTAAAAGGATTTCTAATTGCATGTACATGATTTTAACATGTTAATTGTACCAATATATGATGGCAAGTGACTCTTATTAGGTGCAAAGTGACTCTAATGTGGTGAGAAGTCACTTACATGATTAATTAGAGCCAAAATGTGGCCAAAAATTGACTTGTAGGAAAGGGGTACCAAGATGTGGTTAAAGGATGTCTAATTACATGTACATGATGTTAACATGTTAATTGTATCAATATATGATGGCAAGTGACTCTTATAAGGTGCAAAGTGACTCAAATTTGGTGAGAAGTCACTTACATGATTGATTAGAGCCAAAATGTGGCCCCAAATTGACTTGTAGGAAAGGGGTACCAAGATGTGGTTAAAGGATGTCTAATTGCATATACATGATGTTAACATGTTAATTGTATCAATATATGGTGACAAGTGACTCTTATAGGGTGCAAAGTGACTCTAATATGGTGAAATGTGACTTACATGGTTGATTAGAGCTAAAATGTGGAACAAAATTAACTTGTATGAAAGTGGCATTAATAGGTGGTAAAAGCATATCAAATTGGATGTATATGATGTTAAGATGTTAATTGTTGTATATATGGTGGAAAGTGACTCTTATAGGGTGCAAAGTGGCTCTAATATGGTGAAAGGTGACTTACATGGTTGATTAGAACCAAAATGTGGAACAAAATTAACCTGTATGAAATTAGAACTAAGAGGTGGTAAAAGGATGTCAAATTGGATGTATATGATGTTAGCACGTTAATTATACAAATAGATTGTGGAAAGTGACTCATATAGTGACTCTAATATGGTGAAAAGTGACTTACATGGTTAATTAGAACCAAAATGTGGACCAAAATTGACTTGTATGAATGTGGCACTAAGAGGTGGTAAAAGGATTTCTAATTGCTATGTACATGATGTTAACATGTTAATTGTACCAATATATGATGGCAAGTGACTCTTATAAGGTGCAAAGTGACTCTAATGTGGTGAAAAATCACTTACATGATTGATTAGAGCCAAAATGTGGCCCAAAATTGACTTGTAGGAAAGGGGTACCAAGAGGTGGTTAAAGGATGTCTAATTGCATGTACACGATGTTAACATGTTAATTATATCAATATATGGTGACAAGTGACTCTTACAGGGTGCAAAGTGACTCTAATATGGTGAAAAGTGACTTACATGGTTGATTAGAACCAAAATGTGGAACAAAATTGACCTGTATGAAATTAGAACTAAGAGGTGGTAAAAGGATGTCAAATTGGATGTATATGATGTTAGCACGTTAATTATACAAATAGATTGTGGAAAGTGACTCATATAGTGACTCTAATATGGTGAAAAGTGACTTACATGGTTAATTAGAACCAAAATGTGGACCAAAATTGACTTGTATGAATGTGGCACTAAGAGGTGGTAAAAGATTTCTAATTGCATGTACATGATGTTAACATGTTAATTGTTTCAATATATGATGGCAAGTGACTCTTATAAGGTGCAAAGTGACTCTAATTTGGTGAGAAGTCACTTACATGATTGATTAGAGCCAAAATGTAGCCCAAAATTGACTTGTAGGAAAGGGGTACCAAGATGTGGTTAAAGGATGTCTAATTGCATGTACATGATGTTAACATGTTATTTGTATCAATATATGGTGACAAGTGACTTTTATAGGGTGCAAAGTGACTCTAATATGGTGAAATATAACTTACATGGTTGATTAGAGCCAAAATGTGGAACAAAATAAACTTGTATGAAAGTGGCATTAATAGGTGGTAAAAGGATATCAAACTGGATGTATATAATGTTAACATGTTAATTGTTGTATATATGGTGGAAAGTGACTCTTATAGGGTGCAAAGTGACTCTAATATGGTGAAAAGTGACTTACATGGTTGATAAGAACCAAAATGTGGAACAAATTGACCTGTATTAAATTAGAACTAAGAGGTGGTAAAAGGATGTCAAATTGGATGTATATGATGTTAACATGTTAATTATACAAATAGATTGTGGAAAGTGACTCATGTAGGGATGCAAAATGACTCTAATATGGTGAAAAGTGACTTACATGGTTAATTAGAACCAAAATGTGGACCAAAATTGACTTGTATGAATGTGGCACTAAGAGGTGGTAAAAGGATTTCTAATTGCATGTACATGATGTTAACATGTTAATTGTACCAATATATGATGGCAAGTGACTCTTATAAGGTGTAAAGCGACTCTAATGTGGTGAAAAGTCACTTACATGATTGATTAGAGCCAAAATGTGGCCCAAAATTGACTTGTAGGAAAGGGGTACCAAGAGGTGGTTAAAGGATGTCTAATTGCATGTACATGATGTTAACATGTTAATTGTATCAATATATGGTGATAAGTGACTCTTATAGGGTGCAAAGTGACTCTAATATGGTGAAAAGTGACTTACATGGTTGATTAGAGCCAAAATGTGGAACAAAATTAACATGTATGAAAGTGGCATTAATAGGTGGTAAAAGGATATCAAACTGGATGTATATGATGTTAACATGTTAATTGTTGTATGTATGGTGGAACATGAATCTTATAGGGTGCAAAGTGACTCTAATATGGAGAAAAGTGACTTACCTGGTTGATTAGAACCAAAATGCGGAACACAATTGACCTGTATGAAATTGGAACTAAGAGGTGGTAAAAGGATGTCAAATTGGATGTATATGATGTTAACATGTTAATTATACAAATAGATTGTGGAAAGTGACTCGTATTGGGTGCAAAATGACTCTAATATGGAGAAAAGTGACTTACATGGTTAATTAGAACCAAAATGTGGACCAAAATTGACTTGTATGAATGTGGCACTAAGAGGTGGTAAAAGGATTTCTAATTGCATTTACATGATTTTAACATGTTAATTGTACCAATATATGATGGCAAGTGACTCTTATAAGGTGCAAAGTGACTCTAATTTGGTGAGAAGTCACTTACATGATTGATTAGAGCCAAAATGTGGCCCAAAATTGACTTGTAGGAAAGTGGTACCAAGATGTGGTTAAAGGATATCTAATTGCATGTACATGATGTTAACATGTTAATTCTATCAATATATGGTGACAAGTGACTCTTATAGGGGGCAAAGTGACTCTAATATGGTGAAAAGTGACTTACATGGTTGATTACAGCCAAAATATGGAACAAAATTAACTTGTATGAAAATGGCATTTATAGGTGGTAAAAGGATATCAAATTGGAGGTATATGATGTTAAGATGTTAATTGTTGTATATATGGTGGAAAGTGACTCTTATAGGGTGCAAAGTGCTCTAATATGGTGAAAAGTAACTTACATGGTTGATTAGAACCAAAATGTGGAACAAAATTGACCTTTATGAAATTAGAACTAAGAGATGGTAAAAGGATGTCAAATTGGATGTATATGATGTTAACACGTTAATTATACAAATAGATTGTGGAAAGTGACTCATATAGGATGCAAAATGACTCTAATATAGTGAAAATTGACTTACATGGTTAATTAGAACCAAAATGTGGACCAAAATTGACTTGTATGAATGGGGCACTAAGAGGTGGTAAAAGGATTTCTAATTGCATGTACATGATGTTAACATGTTAATTGTATCAATATATGATGGCAAGTGACTCTTATAAGGTGCAAAGTGAATCTAATTTGGTGAGAAGTCACTTACATGATTGATTAGAGCCAAAATGTGGCCCAAAATTGACTTGTAGGAAAGGGGTACCAAGATGTGGTTAAAGGATGTCTAATTGCATGTACATGATGTTAACATGTTAATTGTATCAATATATGGTGACAAGTGACTCTTATAGGGTGCAAAGTGACTCTAATATGGTGAAATGTGACTTATATGGTTGATTAGAGCCAAAATGTGGAACAAAATTAACTTGTATGAAAGTGGCAGTAATAGGTAATAAAAGGATATCAAATTGGATGTATATGATGTTAACATGTTAATTGTTGTATATATGGTGGAAAGTGACTCTTATAGGGTGCAAAGTGACTCTAATATGGTGAAAAGTGACTTACATGGTTGATTAGAACCAAAATGTGGAACAAAATTGACCTGTATTAAATTAGAACTAAGAGGTGGTAAAAGGATGTCAAATTGGATCTATATGATGTTAACATGTTAATTATACAAATAGATTGTGGAAAGTGACTCATGTAGGATGCAAAATGACTCTAATATGGTGAAAAGTGACTTACATGGTTAATTAGAACCAAAATGTGGACCAAAATTGACTTGTATGAATGTGGCACTAAGAGGTGGTAAAATGATTTCTAATTGCATGTACATAATGTTAACATGTTAATTGTACCAATATATGATAGCAAGTGACTCTTATAAGGTGTAAAGCGACTCTAATGTGGTGAAAAGTCACTTACATGATTGATTAGAGCCAAAATGTGGCCCAAAATTGACTTGTAGGAAAGGGGTACCAAGAGGTGGTTAAAGGATGTCTAATTGCATGTACATGATGTTAACATGTTAATTGTATCAATATATGGTGACAAGTGACTCTTATAGGGTGCAAAGTGACTCTAATATGGTGAAAAGTGACTTACATGGTTGATTAGAGCCAAAATGTGGAACAAAATTAACATGTATGAAAGTGGCATTAATAGGTGGTAAAAGGATATCAAACTGGATGTATATGATGTTAACATGTTAATTGTTGTATGTATGGTGGAACGTGAATCTTATAGGGTGCAAAGTGACTCTAAAATGGAGAAAAGTGACTTACATTGTTGATTAGAACCAAAATGCGGAACACAATTGACCTGTATGAAATTGGAACTAAGAGGTGGTAAAAGGATGTCAAATTGGATGTATATGATATTAACATGTTAATTATACAAATAGATTGTGGAAACTGACTCGTATTGGGTGCAAAATGACTCTAATATGGAGAAAAGTGACTTACATGGTTAATTATAACCAAAATGTGGGCCAAAATTGACTTGTATGAATGTGGCACTAAGAGGTGGTAAAAGGATTTCTAATTGCATGTACATGATTTTAACATGTTAATTTTACCAATATATGATGGCAAGTGTCTTTTATAAGGTGCAAAGTGACTCTAATATGGTGAGAAGTCACTTACATGATTAATTAGAGCCAAAATGTGGCCAAAAATTGACTTGTAGGAAAGGGGTACCAAGATGTGGTTAAAGGATGTCTAATTGCATGTACATGATGTTAACATATTAATTCTATCAATATATGGTGACAAGTGACTCTTATAGGGGGCAAAGTGACTCTAATATGGTGAAAAGTGACTTACATGGTTGATTACAGCCAAAATATGGAACAAAATTAACTTGTATGAAAGTGGCATTAATAGGTGGTAAAAGGATATCAAATTGGATGTATATGATGTTAAAATGTTAATTGTTGTGTATATGGTGGAAAGTGACTCTTATAGGGTGCAAAGTGCTCTTATATGGTGAAAAGTAACTTACATGGTTGATTAGAACCAAAATGTGGAACAAAATTGACCTTTATGAAATTAGAACGAAGAGGTGGTAAAAGGATGTCAAATTGGATGTATATGATGTTAACACGTTAATTATACAAATAGATTGTGGAAAGTGACTCATATAGGGTGCAAAATGACTCTAATATAGTGAAAATTGACTTACATGGTTAATTAGAACCAAAATGTGGACCAAAATTGACTTGTATGAATGGGGCACTAAGAGGTGGTAAATGGATTTCTAATTGCATGTACATGATGTTAACATGTTAATTGTATCAATATATGATGGCAAGTGACTCTTATAAGGTGCAAAGTGACTCTAATGTGGTGAGAAAGTCACTTACATGATTGATTAGAGCCAAAATGTGGCCCAAAATTGACTTGTAGAAAGGGGTACCAAGATGTGGTTAAAGGATGTCTAATTGCATGTACATGATGTTAACATGTTAATTGTATCAATATATGGTGACAAGTGACTCTTATAGGGTGCAAAGTGACTCTAATATGGTGAAATGTGACTTACATGGTTGATTAGAGCCAAAATTTGGAACAAAATTAACTTGTATGAAAGTGGCATTAATAGGTGGTAAAAGGATATCAAATTGGATGTATATGATGTTAACATGTTAATTGTTGTATATATGGTGGAAAGTGACTCTTATAGGGTGCAAAGTGACTCTAATATGGTGAAAAGTGACTTACATGGTTGATTAGAACCAAAATGTGGAACAAAATTGACCTGTATGAAATTAGAACTAAGAGGTGGTAAAAGGATGTCAAATTGGATGTATATGATGTTAACATGTTAATTATACAAATAGATTGTGGAAAGTGACTCATGTAGGGTGCAAAATGACTCTAATATGGTGAAAAGTGACTTACATGGTTAATTAGAACCAAAATGTGGACCAAAATTGACTTGTATGAATGTGGCACTAAGAGGTGGTAAAAGGATTTCTAATTGCATGTACATAATGTTAACATGTTAATTGTACCAATATATGATGGCAAGTGACTTTTATAAGGTGCAAAGTGACTCTAATATGGTGAGAAGTCACTTACATGATTGATTAGAGCCAAAATGTGGCCCAAAATTGACTTGTAGGAAAGGGGTACCAAGATGTGGGTAAAGGATGTCTAATTGCATGTACATGATGTTAACATGTTATTTGTATCAATATATGGTGACAAGTGACTTTTATAGGGTGCAAAGTGACTCTAATATGGTGAAATATAACTTACATGGTTGATTAGAGCCAAAATGTGGAACAAAATAAACTTGTATGAAAGTGGCATTAATAGGTGGTAAAAGGATATCAAACTGGATGTATATGATGTTAACATGTTAATTGTTGTATATATGGTGGAAAGTGACTCTTATAGGGTGCAAAGTGACTCTAATATGGGGAAAAGTGACTTACATGGTTGATTAGAACCAAAATGTGGAACAAATTGACCTGTATTAAATTAGAACTAAGAGGTGGTAAAAGGATGTCAAATTGGATGTATATGATGTTAACATGTTAATTATACAAATAGATTGTGGAAAGTGACTCATGTAGGATGCAAAATGACTCTAATATGGTGAAAAGTGACTTACATGGTTAATTAGAACCAAAATGTGGACCAAAATTGACTTGTATGAATGTGGCACTAAGAGGTGGTAAAGGATTTCTAATTGCATGTACATATGTTAACATGTTAATTGTACCAATATATGATGGCAAGTGACTCTTATAAGGTGTAAAGCTGACTCTAATGTGGTGAGAAAGTCACTTACATGATTGATTAGAGCCAAAATGTGGCCCAAAATTGACTTGTAGGAAAGGGGTACCAAGAGGTGGTTAAAGGATGTCTAATTGCATGTACATGATGTTAACATGTTAATTGTATCAATATATGGTGACAAGTGACTCTTATAGGGTGCAAAGTGACTCTAATATGGTGAAAGTGACTTACATGGTTGATTAGAGCCAAAATGTGGAACAAAATTAACATTGTATGAAAGTGGCATTAATAGGTGGTAAAAGGATATCAAACTGGATGTATATGATGTTAACATGTTAATTGTTGTATATATGGTGGAAAGTGACTCTTATAGGTGCAAAGTGACTCTAATATGGTGAAAAGTGACTTACATGGTTGATTAGAGCTAAAATGTGGAACAAAATTGACCTGTACGAAATTAGAACTAAGAGGTAGTAAAAGGATGTCAAATTGGATGTATATAATGTTAACATGTTAATTATACAAATAGATTGTGGAAAGTGACTCGTATGGGTGCAAAATGACTCTAATATGGTAGAAAAGTGACTTACATGGTTAATTAGAACCAAAATGTGGACCAAAATTGACTTGTATGAATGTGGCACTAAGAGGTGGTAAAAGGATTTCTAATTGCATGTACATGATTTTAACATGTTAATTGTACCAATATATGATGGCAAGTGACTCTTATAAGGTGCAAAGTGACTCTAATATGGTGAGAAGTCACTTACATGATTGATTAGAGCCAAAATGTGGCCCAAAATTGACTTGTAGGAAAGGGTACCAAGATGTGGTTAAAGGATGTCTAATTGCATGTACATGATGTTAACATGTTAATTGTATCAATATATGGTGACAAGTGACTCTTATAGGGTGCAAAGTGACTCTAATATGGTGAAAAGTGACTTACATGGTTGATTAGCAGCCAAAATATGGAACAAAATTAACTGTATGAAAGTGGCATTAATAGGTGGTAAAACGATATCAAACTGGATGTATATGATGTTAACATGTTAATTGTTGTATGTATGGTGGAAAGTGACTCTTATAGGGTGCAAAGTGACTCTAATATGGTGAAAAGTGACTTACATGGTTGATTAGAACCAAAATGTGGAACAAAATTGACCTGTATGAAATTGGAACTAAGAGGTGGTAAAATGATGTCAAATTGGATGTATATGATGTTCACGTTAATTATACAAATAGATTGTGGAAAGTGACTCATATAGGGTGCAAAATGACTCTAATATAGTGAAAATTGACTTACATGGTTAATTAGAACCAAAATGTGGACCAAAATTGACTTGTATGAATGGGGCACTAAGAGGTGGTAAAAGGATTTCTAATTGCATGTACATGATGTTAACATGTTAATTGTATCAATATATGATGGCAAGTGACTCTTATAAGGTGCAAAGTGACTCTAATTTGGTGAGAAATCACTTACATGATTGATTAGAGCCAAAATGTGGCCCAAAATTGACTTGTAGGAAAGGGGTACCAAGATGTGGTTAAAGGATGTCTAATTGCATGTACATGATGTTAACATGTTAATTGTATCAATATATGGTGACAAGTGACTCTTATAGGGTGCAAAGTGACTCTAATATGGTGAAAAGTGACTTACATGGTTGATTAGAGCCAAAATGTGGAACAAAATTAACTTGTATGAAAGTGGCATTAATAGGTGGTAAAAGGATATCAACTGGATGTATATGATGTTAACATGTTAATTGTTGTATATATGGTGGAAAGTGACTCTTATAGGGTGCAAAGTGACTCTAATATGGTGAAAAGTGACTTACCTGGTTGATTAGAACCAAAATGCTGGAACACAATTGACCTGTATGAAATTGGAACTAAGAGGTGGTAAAAGGATGTCAAATTGGATGTATATGATGTTAACATGTTAATTATACAAATAGATTGTGGAAAGTGACTCATATAGGGTGCAAAATGACTCTAATATGGTGAAAAGTGACTTACATGGTTAATTAGAACCAAAATGTGGACCAAAATTGACTTGTATGAATGTGGCACTAAGAGGTGGTAAAAGGATTTCTAATTGCATTTACATGATTTTAACATGTTAATTGTACCAATATATGATGGCAAGTGACTCTTATAAGGTGCAAAGTGACTCTAATGTGGTGAGAAGTCACTTACATGATGATAAGAGAGCCAAAATGTGGCCAAAATTGACTTGTAGGAAAGGGGTACCAAGATGTGGTTAAAGGATGTCTAATTGCATGTACATGATGTTAACATGTTAATTCTATCAATATATGGTGACAAGTGACTCTTATAGGGTGCAAAGTGACTCTAATATGGTGAAAGTGACTTACATGGTTGATTACAGCCAAAATATGGAACAAAATTAACTTGTATGAAAGTGGCATTAATAGGTGGTAAAAGGATATCAAATTGGATGTATATGATGTTAAGATGTTAATTGTTGTATATATGGTGGAAAGTGACTCTTATAGGGTGCAAAGTGCTCTATATGGTGAAAAGTGAACTTACATGGTTGATTAGAACCAAAATGTGGAACAAAATTGACCTTTATGAAATTAGAACTAAGAGGTGGTAAAAGGATGTCAAATTGGATGTATATGATGTTAACACGTTAATTATACAAATAGATTGTGGAAAGTGACTCATATAGGGTGCAAAATGACTCTAATATAGTGAAAATTGACTTACATGGTTAATTAGAACCAAAATGTGGACCAAAATTGACTTGTATGAATGGGGCACTAAGAGGTGGTAAAAGGATTTCTAATTGCATGTACATGATGTTAACATGTTAATTGTATCAATATATGATGGCAAGTGACTCTTATAAGGTGCAAAGTGACTCTAATTTGGTGAGAAGTCACTTACATGATTGATTAGAGCCAAAATGTGGCCCAAAATTGACTTGTAGGAAAGGGGTACCAAGATGTGGTTAAAGGATGTCTAATTGCATGTACATGATGTTAACATGTTAATTGTATCAATATATGGTGACAAGTGACTCTTATAGGGTGCAAAGTGACTCTAATATGGTGAAATGTGACTTACATGGTTGATTAGAGCCAAAATTTGGAACAAAATTAACTTGTATGAAAGTGGCATTAATAGGTGGTAAAAGGATATCAAATTGGATGTATATGATGTTAACATGTTAATTGTTGTATATATGGTGGAAAGTGACTCTTATAGGGTGCAAAGTGACTCTAATATGGTGAAAAGTGACTTACATGGTTGATTAGAACCAAAATGTGGAACAAAATTAACCTGTATGAAATTAGAACTAAGAGGTGGTAAAAGGATAGTCAAATTGGATGTATATGATGTTAACATGTTAATTATACAAATAGATTGTGGAAAGTGACTCATATAGGGATGCAAAATGACTCTAATATGGTGAAAAGTGACTTACAGGTTAATTAGAACCAAAATGTGGACCAAAATTGACTTGTATGAATGTGGCACTAAGAGGTGGTAAAAGGATTTCTAATTGCATGTACATGATGTTAACATGTTAATTGTACCAATATATGATGGCAAGTGACTCTTATAAGGTGTAAAGTGACTCTAATTGGTGAAAAGTCACTTACATGATTGATTAGAGCCAAAATGTGGCCCAAAATTGACTTGTAGGAAAGGGGTACCAAGAGGTGGTTAAAGGATGTCTAATTGCATGTACATGATGTTAACATGTTAATTGTATCAATATATGGTGACAAGTGACTCTTATAGGGTGCAAAGTGACTCTAATATGGTGAAAAGTGACTTACATGGTTGATTAGAGCCAAAATGTGGAACAAAATTAACTGTATGAAAGTGGCATTAATAGGTGGTAAAAGGATATCAAACTGGATGTATATGATGTTAACATGTTAATTGTTGTATGTATGGTGGAACGTGAATCTTATAGGGTGCAAAGTGACTCTAATATGGAGAAAAGTGACTTACATGGTTGATTAGAACCAAAATGCTGGAACAAATTGACCTGTATGAAATTGAACTAAGAGGTGGTAAAAGGATGTCAAATTGGATGTATATGATGTTAACATGTTAATTATACAAATAGATTGTGGAAAGTGACTCAGTATGGGTGCAAAATGACTCTAATATGGAGAAAAGTGACTTACATGGTTAATTAGAACCAAAATGTGGACCAAAATTGACTTGTATGAATGTGGCACTAAGAGGGTGGTAAAAGGATTTCTAATTGCATGTACATGATTTAACATGTTAATTGTTACCAATATATGATGGCAATTGACTCTTATAAGGTGCAAAGTGACTCTAATATGGTGAGAAGTCACTTACATGATTAATTAGAGCCAAAATGTGGCCCAAAATTGACTTGTAGGAAAGGGGGTACCAAGATGTGGTTAAAGGATGTCTAATTGCATGTACATGATGTTAACATGTTAATTCTATCAATATATGGTGACAAGTGACTCTTATAGGGAGGCAAAGTGACTCTAATATGGTGAAAGTGACTTACATGGTTGATTACAGCCAAAATGTGGAACAAAATTACCTTGTATGAAAGTGGCATTAATAGGTGGTAAAAGGATATCAAACTGGATGTATATGATGTTTAACATGTTAATTGTTGGATGTATGGTGGAAAGTGACTCTTATAGGGTGCAAAGTGACTCTAATATGGGTGAAAAGTGACATTACATGGTTGATTAGAACCACAATGGGGAACAAAATTGACCTTATGAAATTAGAACTAAGAGGTGGTAAAAGGATGTCAAATTGGATGTATATGATGTTAACATGTTAATTATACAATTAGATTGTGGAAAGGACTCATAGTAGGGTGCAAAATGACTCTAATTAGGTGAAAATTGACTACATGGTTAATTAGAACCAAATGGCCAAAATTGACTTGTATGAAGGGGCACAAGAGGTGGGTAAAGGATTTCTAATTGCATGTACATGATGTTAACATGTAATTGTATCAATATATGGACAAGTGACTCTTATAAGGTGCAAAGTGACTCTAATTGGTGAAAGTCACTTACATGATTGATTAGAGCCAAAATGTGGAAAAATTACTTGTAGAAAGGGGTAAAGGTGGTTAAAGGATTCAATTGCATGTACATGATGTTAACATGTTAATTGTATTATATGGTGGAAAGTGACTCTTATAGGGTGCAAAGTGACTCTAATATGGTGAAAAGTGACTTACATGGTTGATTAGAGCCAAAATGTGGAACAAAATTAACTTGTATGAAAGTGGATTAATAGGTGGTAAAAGGATTCAAATTGGATGTATATGATGTTAACATGTTAATTATATATGGTGGAAAGTGACTCTTATAGGGTGCAAAGTGACTCTAATATGGTGAAAAGTGACTTACATGGTTGATTAGAACCAAAATGTGGAACAAAATTGACTGTATGAAAGTGGAACTAAGAGGTGGTAAAAGGATTCAAATTGGATGTATATGATTTAACATGTTAATTACAAATAGATGGAAAGTGACTATAGGGTGCAAAATGACTAATATGGTGAAAAGTGACTTACATGGTTAATTAGAACCAAAATGTGGACCAAAATTGACTTGTAGAATGGGCACTAAGAGTGGTAAAGGATTCTAATTGCATGTACATGATGTTAACATGTTAATTGTATCAATATATGGTGCAAGTGACTCTTATAAGGTGCAAAGTGACTCTAATATGGTGAGAAGTCACTTACATGATTGATTAAGCCAAAATATGGCAAAATTACTTGTAGGAAAGTGGTAAAGGTGGTTAAAGGATGTCAATTGCATGTACATGATGTTAATGTTAATTGTTGTATATATGGTGACAAGTGACTCTTATAGGGTGCAAAGTGCTCTAATATGGTGAAAAGTGACTTACATGGTTGATTAGAGCCAAAATGTGGAACAAATTGACTTTATGAAATTAGAACGAAGAGGTGGTAAAAGGATGTCAAATTGGATGTATATGATGTTAACATGTAATAATGTATGTGGAAAGTGACTCTATAGGGTGCAAATGACTCTAATATTAGTGAAAATTGACTACATGGTAATTAGAACCAAAATGTGGACCAAATTGACTTGTATGAATGGGGCACTAAGAGGTGGTAAATGGATTTCTAATTGCATGTACATGATGTTAACATGTTAATTGTATCAATATATGAGTGGCAAGTGACCTCTTATAAGGTGCAAGTGACTCTAATTGGTGAGAAATCACTGACATGATTGATTAGAGCCAAAATGTGGCCCAAAATTGACTTGTAGGAAAGGGGTACCAAGATGTGGTTAAAGGATGTCTAATTGCATGTACATGATGTTAACATGTTAATTGTATCAATATATGGTGGACAAGTGACTCTTATAGGGTGCAAAGTGACTCTAATATGGTGAAATGTGACTTACATGTTGATTAGAGCCAAAATGTGGAACAAAATTAACTTGTAATGAAAGTGGCATTAATATGTGGTAAAGGATATCAAATTGGATGTATATGATGTTAACATGTTAATTGTTGTATATATGGGGAAAGTGACTCTTATAGGGTGCAAAGTGACTCTAATATGGTGAAAGTGACTTACATGGTTGATTAGAACCAAAATGTGGAACAAATTGACCTGTATGAAATTAGAACTAAGAGGTGGTAAAAAGGATGTCAAATTGGATGTATATGATGTTAACACTGTTAATTATACAAATAGATTGTGGAAAGTGACTCGATATAGGGTGCAAAATGACTCTAATATGGAGAAAAGTGACTTACATGGTTAATTAGAACCAAAATGTGGACCAAAATGGACTTGTATGAATGTGGCACTAAGAGGTGGTAAAAGGATTTCTAATTGCATTTACATGATGTTAACATGTTAATTGTATCAATATATGATGGCAAGTGACTCTTATAAGGTGCAAAGTGACTCTAATTTGGTGAGAAGTCACTACATGATTGATTAAGAGCAAAATGTGGGCCCAAAATTGACTTGTAGGAAAGGGGTACCAAGATGTGGTTAAAGGATGTCTACTTGCATGTACATGATGTTAACATGTTAATTGTATCAATATATGGTGACAAGTGACTCTTATAGGGGCAAAGTGACTCTAATATGGTGAAAGTGACTTACATGGTTGATTAGAGCCAAAATGTGGAACAAAATTAACTTGTATGAAAGTGGCATTAATAGGTGGTAAACGGATATCAACTTGGATGTATATGATGTTACATGTTAATTGTTGTATGTATGGTGGAAAGTGACTCTTATAGGGTGCAAAGTGACTCTAATATGGAGGAAAAGTGACTTACATGGTTGATTAGAACCAAAATGTGGAACACAATTGACCTGTATGAAATTGGAACTAAGAGGTGGTAAAAGGATGTCAAATTGGATGTATATGATGTTAACATGTTAATTATACAATAGATTGTGGAAAGTGACTCGTATTAGGGTGCAAAATGACTCTAATATGGAGAAAAGTGACTTACATGGTAATTAGAACCAAAATGTGGACCAAAATTGACTTGTATGAATGTGGCACTAAGAGGTGGTAAAAGGATTTCCTAATTGCATGTACATGATTTAACATGTTAATTGTTACAATATATGATGGGCAAGTGACTCTATAAGGTGCAAAGTGACTCTAATGTGGCGAGAAGTCACTTAAATGTTCATTAGAGCCAAAATGTGGCCAAAATGACTGTAGGAAAGGGGTACCAATTATAGTGGTTAAAGGATGTCAATTGCATGTATATGATGTTAACATGTTAATTGTTGTATGTATGTGTGGAAGGTGACTCTTATAGGGTGCAAAGTGACTCTAATATGGTTGAAAAGTGACTTACATGGTGATTAGAACCAAATGTGAAAGAAAATTGACCCTGTATGAAATTATAACTAAGAGGTAGTAAAAGGATGTCAAATTGGATATATATGATGTTAATATGTTAATATACAAATAGATTGTGGAAAGTGACTCATGTAGGGTGCAAAATGACTCTAATATGGGTGAAAAGTGACTTACATGGGTTAATTAGAACCAAAATGTGGACCAAAATGACTTGTATGAATGTGGCACTAAGAGGTAGTAAAAGGATTTTCTAATTGCATGAACATAATGTTAACATGTTAATTGTACCAATATGATGACAAGTGACTCTTATAAGGTGTATAAAGCGACTCTATCGTGGTGAAAAGTCACTTACATGATTGATTAGAGCCAAAATGTGGCCCAAATGACTTGTAGGAAAGGTGGGTAGCCAAGTGGTGGTTAAAGATGTCTAATTGCATGTACATGATGTTAACATGTTAATTGTATCAATATATGGGACCACGTGACTCTTATAGGGTGCAAAGTGACATAATATGGTGAAAAGTGACTTACATGGTGATTAGAACCAAAATGTGGAACAAAATTAACATGTATGAAAGTGGCATTAATAGGTGTAAAAGGATATCAAACTGGATGTATATGATGTTAACATGTTAATTGTTGTATGTATGGTGGAACGTGAATCTTATAGGTGCAAAGTGACTCTAATGATGAGAAAAGTGACTTACATGTTGATTAGAACCCAAAATGTGGAACACAATGACCTGTATGAAATTGGAACTAAGAGGTGGTAAAAGGATGTCAAATTGGATGTATATGATGTTAACACGTTAATTATACAAATAGATTGTGGAAAGTGATCTCATATAGGGTGCAAAATGACTCTAATATGGTGAAAATTGACTACATGGTTATTAGAACCAAAATGGGGACCAAAATTGACTTGTATGAATGTGGGCACTAATGAGGTGGTAAAAGGATTTCTAATTGCAGTCACATTAATGTTAACATGTTAATTGTATCCAATATATGATGGCAAGGTGACTCTATAAGGTGCTAAAGCGACTCTAATGTGGTGAGAATTCATTACAGATTGATTAGAGCCAACATGTGGCCCAAATTGACGTGTAGGAAAGGGGGTACCAAGATTGTGGTTAACGGATTGTCTAATTGCATGTACATGATGTTCACAGTATTAATTGTATTCAATATAGGTGACAAGGACCTCTTTATGGGTGTCAAAGTGACTGCTAATATGGTCAAATGTGACTTACATGGTTGATTAGAAGCCAAAATGTGGAACAAATTACATGTATGAAGTGGCATTAATAGGTGGTAAAAGGATATCAAACTGGATGTATATGATGTTAACATGTTAATTGTTGTATGTATGGTGGAACTTGAATCTTATAGGTGCAAAGTGACTCTATATGGAGAAAAGTGACTTACATGATTGATTAAGAACCAAATGCGGAACACAATTAACATGTATGAATTGGAACTAAGAGGTGGTAAAAGGATGTCAAATTGGATGTATATGATGTTAACATGTTAATTATACAAATAGATTGTGGAAAGTGACTCGTATTGGGTTGCAAAATGACTCTAATATGGTGAATATTGACTTACATGGTTAATTAGAACCAAATATGGACCAAAATTGACTTGTATAAATGGCACTAAGAGGTGGTAAAAGGATTTCTAATTGCATGTACATGATGTTAACATGTTAATTGTATCAATATATGATGGCAAGGTGACTCTTATAAGGTGCAAAGTGACTCAAATTTTGTGAGAATCACTTACATGATTGATTAAAGCCAAAATGTTGTCCCAAATTGACTTGTAGGAAAGGGATACCAAGATGTGGTTAAAGGATTCTAATTGCATGTACTGATGTTAACATGTTAATTGTATCAATATATGGTACAAGTGACTCTTATAGGGTGCAAAGTGACTCTAATATGGTGAAATGTGACTTACATGGTTGATTAGAGCTAAAAGTGGAACAAAATTAACTTGTATGAAAGTGGCATTAATAGGTGGTAAAAGCATATCAAATTGGATGTATATGAGTTAAGATGTTAATTGTTGTATATATGGTGGAAATTGACTCTTATAGGGTGCAAAGTGCTCTTATATGGTGAAAAGTAACTTACATGGTTGATTAGAACCAAAATGTGGAACTAAGAGGTGATAAAAGGATGTCAAATTAGATGTATATGATGTTAGCACGTTAATTATACACATAGATTGTGGAAAGTGACTCATATATTGACTCTAATATGGTGAAAAGTGACTTACATGGGTAACTAGAACCAAAATGTGGACCAAAATTGACTTGTATGAATGTGGCACTAAGAGGTGGTAAAAGGATTTCTAATTGTATGTATATGATGTTAACATGTTAATTATACCATTATGATGGCAAGTGACTTTTATAAGGTGCAAAGTGATTCTAATGTTGTTGAAAAGTCACTTACATGATTGATTAGAGCCAAAATGTGGCCCAAAATTGACTTGTAGGAACGGGATACCAAGAGGTAGTTAAAGGATGTCTAATTGCATTTACATCATGTTAACATGTTAATTGTATCAATATGTTGTGAACAAGACTCTTATAGGGTGCAAAGTGACTCTATATGGTGAAAAGTGACTTACAGTTGATTAGAGCCAAAATGTGGAACAAAATTAACTTGTATGAAAGTGGCATTAATAGGTGGTAAAAGGATATCAACTGGAGTATATGATGTTAACATGTTAATTGTTGTATGTATAGTGGAAGGTGACTCTTATAGGTGCAAAGTGACTCTAATATGGTGAAAGTGACTTACATGGTTGATTAGAACCAAAATGTTGGAAGAAAATTGACCTGTATGAAATTAGAACTAAGAGGTGGTAAATGATGTCAAATTGGATATATATGATGTTAACATGTTAATTATACAAATAGATTGTGGAAAGTGACTCATGTAGGGTGCAAAATGACTCTAATATGGTGAAAAGTGACTTACATGGTTAATTAGAACCAAAATATGGACAAAATTGACTTGTAGAATGTGGCACTAAGAGGTAAAAGGATTTCTAATTGCATGTACATGATGTTAACATGTTAATTGTATCAATATATGATGGCAAGTGACTCTTATAAGGTGCAAAGTGACTCTAATTTGGGAGAAGTCACTTACATGATTGATTAGAGCCAAAATGTGGCCCCAAATTGACTTGTAGAAAGGGTACCAAGATGTGGTTAAAGGATGTCTAATTGCATGTACATGTTTTAACATGTTAATTGTATCAATATATGGTGACAAGTGATCTTATAGGGGCAAAGTGACTCTAATAGGTAAAAGTGACTTACATGGTTGATTAGAGCCAAAATGTGGAACAAAATTAACATGTATGAAAGTGGCATTAATAGGTGGTAAAAGGATATCAAACTGGATGTATATGATGTTAACATGTTATTGTTGTATGTATGGGTGGAAGTGAATCTTATAGGGTGCAAAGTGACTCTAATATGGTGAAAAGTGACTTACAGTGGTTGATTAGAACCAAAATGCGGAACCCAAATTGACCTGTATGAAATTGAACTAAGAGGTGGTAAAAGGATGTCAAATTGGATGTATCTGATGTTAACAGTTAATTATACAAATAGATTGTGGAAAGTGACTCGATATGGGTGCAAAATGACTCTATATGGTGAAAAGTGACTTTACCTGGTTAATTAGAACCAAAATGTGGACCAAAATTGACTTGTATAATATGGCACTAAGAGGTGGTAAAAGGATTTCTAATTGCATGTACATGATTTTTAACATGTTAATTGTACCAATATGATGGCAAGTGACTCTTATAGTGTAAAGCGACTCTAATGTGGTGAAAAGTCACTTACATGATTGATTAGAGCCAAAATGTGGCCCAAAATTGACTTGTAGGAAAGGAGTACCAAGAGGTGGTTAAAGGATGTCTAATTGCTCTACATGATGTTAACATGTTAATTGTATCAATATATGGTGACAAGTGACTCTTATAGGGTGCAAAGTGCTCTAATATGGTGAAAAGTGACTTACATGGTTGATTAGAACCAAAATGTGGAACAAAATTGACCTGTATAAAATTGGAACTAAGAGGTGGTAAAGGATGTCAAATGGATGTATATGATGTTAGCATGTTAATTATACAAATAATTGAGGAAAGTGACTCGTATTGGGTGCAAAATGACTCTAATATGGTGAAAAGTGACTTACATGGTAAATTAGAACCAAAATGTGGACCAAAATTGACTTGTATGAATGTGGCACTAAGAGGTGGTAAAAGGATTTCTAATTGCATGTACATGATTTTTAACAGTTAATTGTACCAATATATGATGGCAAGTGACTCTTATAAGGTGCAAAGTGACTCTAATGTGGTGAGAAGTCACTTACTGATGATTAAGCCAAAATGTGGCCAAAAATTGACTTGTAGGAAAGGGGTACCAAGTTGTGGTTAAAGAATGTCTAATTGCATGTACATGATGTTAACATGTTTATTGTATCCAATAATGGTGACAAGTGACTCTTATAGGGTGCAAGTAACTCTAATATGGTGAAAAGTGACTTCATGGATGATTACAGCCAAATATGGAACAAAATTAACTTGTATGAAAGTGGCATTAAAGGTGGTAAAGGATATCAAATTGGATGTATATGATGTTAAGATGTTAATTGTTGTATATATGGTGGAAAGTGACTCTTATAGGGTGCAAAGTGCTCTAATATGGTGAAAAGTAACTTACATGGTTGATTAGAACCAAAATGTGGAACAAAATTAACCTTTATGAAATTAGAACTAAGAGGTGGTAAAAGGATGTCAAATTGGATGTATATGATGTTAACACGTTAATTATCGAATAGATTGTGGAAAGTGACTCATATAGGGTGCAAATGACTCTAATATAGTGAAAATTGACTTACACGGTTATTAGAACCAAAATGTGGACCAAAATTGACTTGTATGAATGGGGAACGAGAAGTGGTAAAAGGATTTATAATTGCATTTACATGATGTTAACATGTTATTGTATCAATATATGATGGCAAGTGACTCTTATAAGGTGCAAAGTGACTCAATTTGGTGAGAAGTCACTTACATGATTGATTAGAGCTAAAATGTGGCCCCAAATTGACTTGTAGGAAAGGGGTACAAGTTTGTGGTTAAAAGATGTCTAATTGCATGTACATGATGTTAACATGTTAATTGTATCAATATATGGTGACAAGTGACTCTTATAGGGTGCAAAGTGACTCTAATATGGTGAAATGTGACTTACATGGTTGATTAGAGCCAAAATGTGGAACAAAATTAACTTGTATGAAAGTGGCATTAATAGGTGGTAAAAGCATATCAAATTGGATGTATATGATGTGAAGATGTTAATTGTTGTATATATGGTGGAAAGTGACTCTTATAGGGTGCAAAGTGACTCTAATATGGAGAAAAGTGACTTACAATGGGTTTGATTAGAAAACCAAAATGTGGAACAA
>NW_027417303.1:0-25053 GCF_009905375.1 Apium graveolens | reverse complement strand
TTGCCCACCTATATGACACTTTCATAACATATGAACGTGTAAACATATACATCCAATTGACATCCTTTTACCACCTTAGTGCCAATTCTACAAGTAATTTTGTTCACATTTGGTTCTAATCAACCATGTAAGTCACTTTTCACCATATTAGAGTCACTTTGCACCCTATAAGAGTCACTTTCCACCATAATTACAACAATTAACATGTTAACATCATGTACATCCAAGTTTGATCCTTTAACCACCTTTACCACTTTCTACAGTCAATTTTCCACATTTTGGCTCTAATCAATCATGTAAGTGACTTTTCACCATATTAGAGTCACTTTGCACCTATAAGAGTCACTTGTTACCATATATGTACAATTAACATGTTAACATCATGTACATGCAATTAGAATCCTTTACCACCTCGTCCACTTTCTACAAGTCAATTTTGGGTCCACATTTTGGTTCTAATTAACCATGTAAGTCATCACCATATTAGAGTCATTTTGCACCCTATATGAGTCACTTTCCACAATATATTTGTATAATTAACATGTTAACATCATATACATCCAATTTGACATCCTTTTACCACCTCTTAGTTCATTTCATACAGGTCAATTTTGTTCCACATTTTGGTTCTAATCAACCATGTAAGTCACTTTTCACCATATTAGAGTCACTTTGCCCTATAAGAGTCACTTTCCACCATAATACAACAATTAACATGTTAACATCATATACATCATTTGATATCCTTTTACCACCTAAATGCCACTTTCATACAAGTTAATTTTGTTCCACATTTTGGCTCTAATCAACCATGTAAGTCACTTTCACCATATTAGAGTCACTTTGCACCCTATAAGAGTCACTTGTCACCACATATTGATACAATTAACATGTTAACATCATGTACATGCAATTAGACATCCTTTACCACCTCTTGGTACCCCTTCTACAAGTCAATTTGGGCCACATTTTGGCTCTAATCAATCATGTAAGTACTTTCACCATTAGAGTCACTTTGCACCTTATAAGAGTCACTTGCCATCATATATTGGTACAATTAACATGTTAACATCATGTACATGCAATTAGAAATCCTTTTACCACCTCTTAGTGCCACATTCATACAAGTCAATTTTGGTCCACATTTTGGTTCTAATTAACCATGTAAGTCACTTTTCACCATATTAGAGTCATTTTGCACCCTAATGAGTCACTTTCCACAATCTATTATAATTAACATGTTAACATCATATACATCCAATTTGACATCCTTTACCACCTCTTAGTTCAATTTCATACAGGTCAATTTGTTCCACATTTTGGTTCTAATCAACATGTAAGTCACTTTTCACCATATTAGAGTCACTTTGCACCCTATAAGAGTCACTTTCCACCATATACAACAATTAACATGTTAACATCATATACATCCAATTTGATATCCTTTACACCTATTAATGCCACTTTCATACAAGTTAATTTTGTTCCATTTTGGCTCTAATCAACCATGTAAGTCACTTTTCACCATATTAGAGTCACTTTGCACCCTATAAGAGTCACTTGTCACCATATATTGATACAATTAACATGTTAACATCATGTACATGCAATTAGACATCCTTTAACCACCTCGTACCCTTTCCTACAAGTCAATTTTGGGCCACATTTTGGCTCTAATCAATCATGTAAGTGACTTTCACCATATTAGAGTCACTTTGCACCTTATAAGAGTCACTTGCCATCATATTGGTACAATTAACTTGTTAACTCATGTACATGCAATTAGAAATCCTTTTACCACCTCTTAGTGCCCCCATTCATACAAGTCAATTTTGGTCCAAATTTTGGTTCTAATTAACCAGTAAGTTAATTTCACCTATTAGATTCATTTGCACTCAATACGAGTCACTTTCCACAATCTATTTGTATAATTAACATGTGAACTTCATATACATCCAATTTGACATCATTTTACCACTCTTAGTTCCAATTTCATACAGGTCAATTTTGTTCCACATTTTGTTATAATCAACATTAAGTCACTTTTCACCATATTAGAGTCACTTTGCACCTATAAGGTCACCTTCCACCATACATACAACAATTTAACATGTTAACATCATATACATCCAGTTTGATATCCGTTTTACCACTATTAATGCCACTTTCATACAATGTTAATTTTGTTCCCGTATTTGGCTCTAATCAACCATGTAAGTCACTTATCACCATATTAAAGTCACTTTGCACCCTATAAGAGTCACTGTCACCTACATATTGATACAATTAACATGTTAACATATGTACATGCAATTAGACATCCTTTAACCTACCATCTTGGTACCCCGTTCCCTACAAGTCAATTTTGGGCCACATTTTGGCTCTAATCAATCATGTAAGTGACTTTTCACCATATTAGTGTCACTTTGCACTATAAGACTCACTTGCCATCATATATTGGTACAATTACTATGTTAACATCATGTACATGCAATTAGAATCCTTTTACCACCTCTTAGTGCCACATTCATACAAGTCAATTTTGGTCCACATTTTGGTTCTAATTAACCATGTAATGTCACTTTTCACCATATTAGAGTCATTTTGCACCCTACATGAGTCACTTTCCACAATATATTTGTATAATTAACAGTGTTAACATCATATACATCCAATTTGACATCCTTTTACCACCTCTTAGTTCTAATTTCATACAGGTTAATTTTGTTCCACATTTTGGTTCTAATTAACCATGTAAGTCACTTTTCACCATATTAGAGTCACTTTGCACCCTATAAGAGTCACTTTCCACCATATATACAACAATTAACATGTTAACATCATATACATCCAATTTGATATCCTTTTACCACCTATTAATGCCACTTTCATACAAGTTAATTTTGTTCCATATTTTGGCTCTAATCAACCATGTAAGTCACATTTCACCATATTAGAGTCACTTTGCACCCTATAAGAGTCACTTGTCACCATATATTGATACAATTAACATGTTAACATCATGTACATACAATTAGACATCCTTAACCACATCTTGGTACCCCTTTCCTACAAGTCGATTTTGGGCACTATTTTGGCTCTAATCAATCATGTAACTGACTTCTCACCAAATTAGAGTCACTTTGCACCTTATAAGAGTCACTTGCCATCATATATTGATACAATTAACATGTTAACATCATGTACATGCAATTAGAAATCCTTTTACCACCTTTAGTGCCCCATTTATACGAGTCAATTTTGGTCCACATTTTGGTTCTAATTAACCATGTAAGTCAATTTTCACCATATTAGAGTCATTTTGCCCCCTATATGAGTCACTTTCCACAATCTATTGTATAATTAACGTGTTAACATCATATACATCCAATTTGACATCCTTTTACCACCTCTTAGTTCCAATTTCATACAGGTCAATTTTGTTCCGCATTTTGGTTCTAATCAAGCATGTAAGTCACTTTTCACCATATTAGTCACTTTGCACCGTATAAGATTCACTTTCCACCATACATACAACAATTAACATGTTAACATCATATACATCCAGTTTGATATCCTTTTACCACCTATTAATGCCACTTTCATACATGTTAATTTTTTTTCCACATTTTGGCTCTAATCAACCATGTAAGTCACTTTTCACCATATTAGAGTCACTTTGCACCCTATAAGAGTCACTTGTTACCATATATTGATACAATTAACATGTTAACATCATGTACATGCAATTAGACATCCTTTAACCACCTCTTGGTACCCCTTTCCTACAAGTCAATTTTGGGCCACATTTTGGTTCTAATTAACCATGAAGTCACTTTTCACCATATTAGAGTCATTTTGCACCCAATACGAGTCACTTTCCACAATCTATTTGTATAATTAACATGTTAACATCATATACATCCAATTTGACATCCTTTTACCACCTCTTAGTTCGAATTTCATACAGGTCAGTTTTGTTCCGCATTTTGGTTCTAATCAACCATGTAAGTCACTTTTCACCATATTAGAGTCACTTTGCACCCTATAAGATTCACTTTCCACCATACATACAACAATTAACATGTTAACATCATATACATCCAGTTTTATATCCTTTTACCACCTATAATGCCACTTTCATACATTTTAATTTTGTTCCACATTTTGTCTCTAATCAACCATGTAAGTCACATTTCACCATATTAGAGTCACTTTGCACCCTATAAGAGTCACTTGTCACCACATATTGATACAATTAACATGTTAACATCATGTACATGCAATTAGACATCCTTTAACTACCTCTTGGTACCCCGTTCCTACAAGTCAATTTTGGGCCACATTTTGGCTCTAATCAATCATTGTAAGTACTTTTTCACCACATTAGAGTCACTTTACACTTTATAAGAGTCACTTGCCATCATATATTGGAACAATTAACTTGTTAACATCATGTACATGCAATTAGAAATCCTTTTACAACCTCTTAGTGCCACATTCATACACGTCAATTTTGGTCCACATTTTGGTTCTAATTAACCATGTAAGTCACTTTTCACCATATTAGAGTCATTTTGCACCCTACATGAGTCACTTTCCACAATCTATATATATAATTAACGTGTTAACATCATATACATCCAAATTGACATCCTTTTACCACCTCTTAGTTCTAATTTCATAAAGGTCAATTTTGTTCCACATTTTGATTCTAATCAACCATGTAAGTCACTTTTCACCATATTAGAGCACTTTGCACCCTAGAAGAGTCACTATACACCATATATACAACAATTAACATGTTAACATCATATACATCCAATTTGATATCCGTTTACCACCTATTAATGCCACTTTCATACAAGTTAATTTTGTTCCATATTTTGGCTCTAATCAACTATGTAAGTCACTTTTCACCATATTAGAGTCACTTTGCACCCTATAAGAGTCACTTGTCACCGTATATTGATACAATTAACATGTTATCATCATGTACATGCAATTAGACATCCTTTAACCACCTCTTCGTACCCCTTTCCGACAAGTCAATTTTGGGCCACATTTTGGCTCTAATCAATCATGTAAGTGACTTTTCACCACATTAGAGTCGCTTTACACCTTATAAGAGTCACTTGTCATCATATATTGGTATAATTAACTTGTTAACCTCATGTACATGCAATTAGAAATCCTTTTACCACCTCTTAGTGCCCCATTCATACAAGTCAATTTTGGTCCAAATTTTGGTTCTAATTAACCAAGTCAATTTTCACCATATTAGATTCATTTTGCACTCAATACGAGTCACTTTCCACAATCTATTTGTATAATTAACATGTTAACATCATATACATCCAATTTGACATCCTTTTACCACCTCTTAGTTCCAATTTCATACAGGTCAATTTTGTTCCACATTTTGGTTATAATCAACCATGTAAGTCACTTTTCACCATATTAGAGTCACTTTGCACCCTATAAGAGTCACCTTCCACCATACATACAACAATTAACATGTTAACATTATATACATCCAGTTTGATATCCTTTTACCACCTATTAATGCCACTTTCATACAAGTTAATTTTGTTCCATATTTTGGCTCTAATCAACCATATGTCACTTTTCACCATATTAGAGTCACTTTGCACCCTATAAGAGTCACTTGTCACCACATATTGATACAATTAACATGTTAACATGATGTACATGCAATTTGACATCCTTTAACTACCTCCTGGTACCCCGTTCCTATAAGTCAATTTTGGGCCACATTTTGGCTCTAATCAATCATGTAAGTGACTTTTCACCACATTAGAGTCACTTTGCACCTTATAAGAGTCACTTGCCATCATATATTGGAACAATTAACATGTTAACCATGTACATGCAATTAGAAATCGTTTTACCACCTCTTAGTGCCCCATTCATACAAGTCAATTTTTGTCCACATTTTGGTTCTAATTAACCATGTAAGTCAGTTTTCACCATATTAGAGTCATTTTGCACCCTATAAGAGTCACTTGCCACCACATATTGATACAATTAACATGTTAACATGATGTACCTGCAATTAGACATCCTTTAACCACATCTTGGTACCCCTTTCCTACAAGTCAATTTGGAGCCACATTTTGGCTCTAATCAATCATGTAAGTGACTTCTCACCAAATTAGAGTCACTTTGCACCTTATAACAGTCACTTGCCATCATATATTGATACAATTAACATGTTAACATCATGTACATGCAATTAGAAATCCTTTTACCACCTCTTAGTGCCCCATTCATACAAGTCAATTTTGGTCCACATTTTGGTTCTAATTAACCATGTAAGTCTATTTTCACCATATTAGAGTCATTTTTCACCCTATATGAGTCACTTTCCACAATCTATTTGTATAATTAACGTGTTAACATCATATACATCCAATTTGACATCCTTTTACCACCTCTTAGTTCCAATTTCATACAGGTCAATTTTGTTCCGCATTTTGGTTCTAATCAACCATGTAAGTCACTTTTCACCATTTAGAGTCACTTTGCACCCTATAAGACTCACTTTCCAGCATACATACAACAATTAACATGTTAACATCATATACATCCAGTTTGATATCCTTTTACCACCTATTAATGCCACTTTCATACATGTTAATTTTGTTCCATATTTTGGCTCTAATCAACCATGAAAGTCACTTTTCACCATATTAGAGTCACTTTGCACCCTATAAGAGTCACTTGTCACCATATATTGATACAATTAACATGTTAACATCATGTAAATGCAATTAGACATCTTTTAACCACCTCTTGGTACCCCTTTCCTACAAGTCAATTTTGGGCCACATTTTGGCTCTAATCAATCATGTAAGTGACTTTTCACCACATTAGAGTCACTTTACACCTTATAAGAGTCGCTTGCCATCATATATTGGTACAATTAACATGTTAACCTCATGTACATGCAATTAAAAATCCTTTACCACCTCTTAGTGCCCCATTCATACAAGTTAATTTTGGTCCACATTTTGGTTTTAATTAACCATGTAAGTCAATTTTCACCATATTAGATTAATTTTACACCCTATATGAGTCACTTTCCACAATCTATTTGTATAATTAACATGTTAACATTATATATATCCAATTTGACATCATTTTACCACATCTTAGTTCCAATTTCATACAGGTCAATTTTCTTCCACATTTTGGTTATAATCAACCATGTAAGTCACTTTTCACCATATTAGAGTCACTTTGCACCCTATAAGAGTCACCTTCCACCATACATACAACAATTAACATGTTAACATCATATACATCCAATTTGACATCCTTTAACCACCTATTAATGCCACTTTCATACAAGTTAATTTTGTTCGACATTTTGGCTCTAATCAACCATGTAAGTCACTTTTCACCGTATTAGAGTCACTTTGCACCATATAAGAGTCACTTGTCACCACATATTGATACAATTAACATGTTAACTTGATGTACATGCAATTAGACATCCTTTAACTACCTCTTGGTACCCCGTTCCTACAAGTCAATTTTGGGCCACATTTTGGCTTTAATCAATCATGTAAGTGACTTGTCACCACATTAGAGTCACTTTGCACCTTACAAGAGTCACTTGCCATCATATATTGGTACAATTAACATGTTAACATCATGTACATGCAATTAGAAATACTTTTACCACCTCTTAGGGCCACATTCATACAAGTCAATTTTGGTCCACATTTTGGTTCTAATTAACCATGTAAGTCACTTTTCACCATATTACAGTCATTTTGCACCCAAGAGTCACTTTCCACAATCTATTGTATAATTAACATGTTACATCATATACATCCAATTTGACATCCTTTTACCACCTCTTATTCCAATTTCATACAGGTCAATTTTGTTCCGCATTTTGGGTCTAATCAACCATGTAAGTCACTTTTCACATATTAGAGTCACTTTGTACCCTATAAGAGTCACTTGTCACCACTATTGATACAATTAACATGTTAACATCAGTACATGCAATTAGACATCCTTTAACCACTCTTGGTACCCCTTTCTAAAGTCAATTTTGGGCCACATTTTGGCTCTAATCAATCATGTAAGTGACTTTCACCACATTAGAGTCGCTTTACACCTTATAAGAGTCACTTGCCATCATATATTGGTACAATTAACATGTTAACATCATGTACATGCAATTAAATCCTTTTACCACCACTTAGTGCCCCATTCATACAAGTCAATTTTAGTCCACATTTTGATTCTAATTAACCATGTAGGTCAATTTTCACCATATTAGATTCATTTTGTACCCTATATGAGTCACTTTCCACAATCTATTTTTATAATTAACATGTTAACATTATATACATCCAATTTGACATCATTTTACCACCTCTTAGTTCCAATTTCATACAGGTCAATTTTGTTCCATATTTTGGTTATAATCAACCATGTAAGTCACTTTTCACCATATTAGAGTCACTTTGCACCCTATAAGAGTCACCTTCCACCATACATACAACAATTAACATGTTAACATCATATACATCCAGTTTGATATCCTTTTACTACCTATTAATGCCAGTTTCTTACAAGTTAATTTTGTTCCATATTTTGGCTCTAATCAACCATGTAAGTCACTTTTCACCATATTAGAGTCACTTTGCACCCTATAAGAGTCACTTATCACCACATATTGATACAATTAACATGTTAACATGATGTACATGCAATTAGACATCCTTTAACTACCTCTTGGTACCCCGTTCCTACAAGTCAATTTTGGGCCACATTTTGGCTCTAATCAATCATGTAAGTGACTTTTCACCACATTAGAGTCTCTTTGCACCTTATAAGAGTCACTTGCCATCATATATTGGTACAATTAACATGTTAACATCATGTACATGCAATTAGAAATCCTTTTACCACCTCTTAGTGCCACATTCATACAAGTCAATTTTGGTCCACATTTTGGTTCTAATTAACCATGCAAGTCACTTTTCACCATATTAGAGTCACTATATGAGTCACTTTCCACAATCTATTTGTATAATTAACGTGCTAACATCATATACATCCAATTTGACATCCTTTTACCACCTCTTAGTTCTAATTTCATACAGGTCAATTTTGTTCCACATTTTGGTTCTAATCAACCATGTAAGTCACTTTTCAACATATTAGAGTCACTTTGCACCCTATAAGAGTCATTTTCCTACATATATACAACAATTAACATCTTAACATCATATACATCCACTTTGATATGCTTTTACCACCTGTTAATGCCACTTTCATACAAGTTAATTTTGTTCCACATTTTGGCTGTAATCAACCATGTAAGTCACATTTCACCATATTAGAGTCACTTTGCACCCTATAAGAGTCACTTGTCACCATATATTGATACAATTAACATGTTAACATCATGTACATGCAATTAGACATCCTTTAACCACATCTTGGTACCCCTTTCCTACAAGTCAATTTGGGGCCACATTTTGGCTCTAATCAATAATGTAAGTGACTTCTCACCAAATTAGAGTCCCTTGCACCTTATTAGAGTCCCTTGCACCTTATAAGTGTCACTTGCCATCATATATTGTTATAATTAACATGTTAACATCATGTACATGCAATTAGAAATCTTTTTCCACCTTTTAGTGCCCCATTCATACAAGTCAATTTTGGTCCACATTTTGGTTCTAATTAACCATGTATTTCGATTTTCACCATATTAGATTCATTTTGCACCCTATATGAGTCACTTTCCACAATCTATTTGTATAATTAATGTATTAACATCATATACATCCAATTTGACATCCTTTTACCACCTCTTAGTTCCAATTTCATAGAGGTCAATTTTGTTCCGCATTTAGGTTCTAATCAACCATGTAAGTCACTTTTCACCATATTAGAGTCACTTTGCACCCTATAAGATTCACGTTCCACCATACATACAACAATTAACATGTTAACATCATATACATCCAGTTTGATATCCTTTTACCACCTATTAATGCCACTTTCATACATGTTAATTTTGTTCCACAGTTTTGGCTCTAATCAACCATGTAAGTCACTTTTCACCATATTAGAGTCACTTTGCACCCTATAAGAGTCACTTGTCACCATATATTGATACAATTAACATGTTAAAATCATGTACATGCAATTAGACATTCTTTAACCACCTCTTGGTACCCCGTTCCTACAAGTCAATTTTGGGCCACATTTTGGCTCTAATCAATCATTTAAGTGACTTTTCACCACATTAGAGTCGCTTTACACCTTATAAGAGTCACTTGCCATCATATATTGGTACAATTAACATGTTAACCTCATGTACATGCAATTTGAAATCCTTTTACCACCTCTTAGTGCCCCATTCATACAAGTCAATTTTGGTCCACATTTTGGTTCTAATTAACCATGTAAGTCAATTTTCACCATATTAGATTCATTTTGCACCCTATATGAGTCACTTTCCACAATCTATTTGTATAATTAATATGTTAACATTATATACATCCAATTTGACATCATTTTACCACATCTTAGTTCCAATTTCATGCAGGTCAATTTTGTTCCACATTTTGGTCATAATCAACCATGTAAGTCACTTTTCACCATATTAGAGTCACTTTGCACCCTATAAGAGTCACCTTCCACCATACATACAACAATTAACATGTTAACATCGAATACATCCAGTTTGATATCCTTTTACCACCTATTAATGCCACTTTTATACAAGTTAACTTTGTTCCACATTTTGGCTCTAATCAACCATGTAAGTCACTTTTCACCATATTAGAGTCACTTTGCACCCTATAAGAGTCACTTGTCACCACATATTGATACAATTAACATGTTAACATGATGTACATGCAATTAGACATCCCTTAACTACCTCATGGTACCCCGTTCCTACAAGTCAATTTTGGGCCACATTTTGCCTCTAATCAATCATGTAAGTGACTTTTCACCACATTAGAGTCACTTTGCACCTTATAAGAGTCACTTGCCATCATATATTGGTAAAATTAACATGTTAACATCATGTACATGCAATTAGAAATCCTTTTACCACCTCTAAGTGCCACATTCATACAAGTCAATTTTGGTCCTCATTTTGGTTCTAATTAACCTATAAGTCACTTTTCACCATATTAGAGTCATTTTGCATCCTACATGAGTCACTTTCCACAATCTATTTGTATAATTAACATGTTAACATCATATACATCCAATTTAACATCCTTTTACCACCTCTTAGTTCTAATTTCATACACGTCAATTTTGTTCCACATTTTAGTTCTAATCAACCATGTAAGTCACTTTTCACCATATTAGAGTCACTTTCCACCATATATACAACAATTAACATGTCAACATCATATACATCCAATTTGATATCCTTTTACCACCTATTAATGCTACTTTCATACAAGTTAATTTTGTTCCACATTTTGGCTCTAATCAACCATGTAAGTCACATTTCACCATATTAGATTCACTTTGCACCCTATAAGAGTTACTTGTCACCATATATTGATACAATTAACATGTTAACATCATGTACATGCAATTTGACATCCTTTAACCACATCTTGGTACCCCTTTCCTACAAGTCAATTTTGGGCCACATTTTGGCTCTAATCAATCATGTAAGTGACTTCTCACCAAATTAGAGTCACTTTGCACCTTATAAGTGTCACTTGCCATCATATATTGATACAATTAACATGTTAACATCATGTAAATGCAATTAGAAATCCTTTTACCACCTCTTAGTTCCCCATTCATACAAGTCAATTTTGGTCCACATTTTGGTTCTAATTAACCATGTAAGTCAATTTTCACTATATTAGAGTCATTTTGCACCCTATATGAGTCACTTTCCACAATCTATTTGTATAATTAAAGTGTTAACATCATATACATCCAATTTGACATCCTTTTACCACCTCTTAGTTCTAATTTCATAAAGGTCAATTTTGTTCCACATTTTGGTTCTAATCAACCATGTAAGTTACTTTTCACCATATTAGAGCACTTTGCACCCTATAAGAGTCACTTTCCACCATATATACAACAAGTAACATCTTAACATCATATACATCCAATTTGATATCCTTTTACCACCTATTAATGCCACTTTCATACAAGTTAATTTTGTTCCATATTTTGGCTGTAATCATCCTTGTAAGTCACTTTTCACCATATTAGAGTCACTTTGCACCCTATAAGAGTCACTTGTCACCATATATTGATACAATAAACATGTTAACATCATGTACATGCAATTAGACATTCTTTAACCACAACTTGGTATCCCTTTCCTACAAGTCAATTTTTGGCCACATTTTGGCTCTAATCAATCATGTAAGTGACTTCTCACCACATTAGAGTCACTTTGCACCTTATAAGAGTCACTTGCCATCATATATTGGTACAATTAACATGTTAAAATCATGTACATGCAATTAGAAATCCTTTTACCACCTCTTAGTGCCACATTCATACAAGTCAATTTTGGTCCACATTTTGGTTCTAATAAACCATGTAAGTCACTTTTCACCATATTAGAGTCATTTTGCACCCAATACGAGTCACTTTCCACAATCTATATGTATAATTAACATGTTAACATCATATACATCCAATTTGACATCCTTTTACCACCTCTTAGTTCCAATTTTATACAGGTCAATTTTGTTCCACATTTTGGTTCTAATCAACCATGTAAGTCACTTTTCACCATATTAGAGCACTTTGCACCCTATAAGAGTCACTTGTCACCATATATTGATACAATTAACATGTTAACATCATGTAGATGCAATTAGACATCCTTTAACCACCTCTTGGTACCCCTTTCCTACAAGTCAATTTTGGGCCACATTTTGGCTCTAATCAATCATGTAAGTGACTTTTCACCACATTAGAGTCGCTTTACACCTTATAAGAGTCACTTGCCATCATATATTGGTACAATTAACATGTTAACCTCATGTACATGCAATTAGAAATCCTTTTACCACCTCTTAGTGCCCCATTCAGACAAGTCAATTTTGGTCCACATTTTGGTTCTAATTAACCATGTAAGTCACTTTTCACCATATTAGAGTCATTTTGCACCCTACATGAGTCACTTTCCACAATCTATTTGTATAATTAACATGTTAACATTATATACATCCAATTTGACATCATTTTACCACCTCTTAGTTCCAATTTCATACAGGTCAATTTTGTTCCACATTTTGGTCATAATCAACCATGTAAGTCACTTTTCACCATATTAGAGTCACTTTGCACCCTATAAGAGTCACCTTCCACCATACATACAACAATTAACATGTTAACATCATATAAATCCAGTTTGATATCCTTTTACCACCTATTAATGCCACTATCATACAAGTTAAGTTTTTTCCACATTTTGGCTCTAATCAACCATGTAAGTCACTTTTCACCATATTAGAGTCACTTTGCACCCTATAAGAGTCACTTGTCACCACATATTGATACAATTAACATGTTAACATGATGTACATGCAATTAGACATCCTTTAACTACCTCATGGTACCCCGTTCCTACAAGTCAATTTTGGGCCACATTTTGGCTCTAATCAATCTTGTAAGTGACTTTTCGCCACATTAGAGTCACTTTGCACCTTATAAGAGTCACTTGCCATCATATATTGGTAAAATTAACATGTTAACATCATGTACATGCAATTAGAAATCCTTTTACCACCTCTCAGTGCCACATTCATACAAGTCAATTTTGGTCCTCATTTTGGTTCTAATTAACCTGTAAGTCACTTTTCACCATATTAGAGTCATTTTGCATCCTACATGAGTCACTTTCCACAATCTATTTGTATAATTAACATGTTAACATCATATACATCCAATTTGACATCCTTTTACCACCTCTTAGTTCTAATTTCATATAGGTCAATTTTGTTCCACATTTTAGTTCTAATCAACCATGTAAGTCACTTTTCACCATATTAGAGTCACTTTCCACCATATATACAAGAATTAACATGTCAACATCATATACATCCAATTTCATATCCTTTTACCACCTATTAATGCCACTTTCATACAAGTTAATTTTGTTCCATATTTTGGCTCTAATCAACCATGTAAGTCACATTTCACCATATTAGATTCACTTTGCACCCTATAAGAGTTACTTGTCACCATATATTGATACAATTAACATGTTAACATCATGTACATGCAATTAGACATCCTTTAACCACATCTTGGTACCCCTTTCCTAAAAGTCAATTTTGCGCCACATTTTGGCTCTAATCAATCATGTAAGTGACTTCTCACCAAATTAGAGTCACTTTGCACCTTATAAGAGTCACTTGCCATCATATATTGATACAATTAACATGTTAACATCATGTAAATGCAATTAGAAATCCTTTTACCACCTCTTAGTTCCCCATTCATACAAGTCAATTTTGGTCCACATTTTGGTTCTAATTAACCATGTAAGTCAATTTTCACTATATTAGAGTCATTTTGCACCCTATATGAGTCACTTTCCACAATCTATTTGTATAATTAACGTGTTGACATCATATATATCCAATTTGACATCCTTTTACCAGCTCTTAGTTCTAATTTCATAAAGGTCAATTTTGTTCCACATTTTGGTTCTAATCAACCATGTAAGTTACTTTTCACCATATTAGAGCACTTTGCACCCTATAAGAGTCACTTTCCACCATATATACAACAATTAACATCTTAACATCATATACATCCAATTTGATACAATAAAGATGTTAACATCATGTACATGCAATTAGACATTCTTTAACCACAACTTGGTACCCCTTTCCTACAAGTCAATTTTTGGCCACATTTTGGCTCTAATCAATCATGTAAGTGACTTCTCACCACATTAGAGTCACTTTGCACCTTATAAGAGTCACTTGACATCATATATTGGTACAATTAACATGTTAAAATCATGTACATGCAATTAGAAATCCTTTTACCACCTCTTAGTGCCACATTCATACAAGTCAATTTTGGTCCACATTTTGGTTCTAATTAACCATGTAAGTCACTTTTCACCATATTAGAGTCATTTTGCACCCAATACGAGTCACTTTCCACAATCTATATGTATAATTAACATGTTAACATCATATACATCCAATTTGACATCCTTTTACCACCTCTTAGTTCTAATTTTATACAGGTCAATTTTGTTCCACATTTTGGTTCTAATCAACCATGTAAGTCACTTTTCACCATATTGGAGCACTTTGCACCCTATAAGAGTCACTTGTCACCATATATTGATACAATTAACATGTTAACATCATGTAGATGCAATTAGACATCCTTTAACCACCTCTTGGTACCCCTTTCCTACAAGTCAATTTTGGGCCACATTTTAGCTCTAATCAATCATGTAAGTGACTTTTCATCACATTAGAGTCGCTTTACACCTTATAAGAGTCACTTGCCATCATATATTGGTACAATTAACATGTTAACCTCATGTACATGCAATTAGAAATCCTTTTACCACCTCTTAGTGCCTTATTCATACAAGTCAATTTTGGTCCATATTTTGGTTCTAATTAACCATGTAAGTCACTTTTCACCATATTAGAGTCATTTTGCACCCTACATGAGTCACTTTCCATAATCTATTTGTATAATTAACATGTTAACATTATATACATCCAATTTGACATCATTTTACCACCTCTTAGTTCCAATTTCATACAGGTCAATTTTTTTCCACATTTTGGTTATAATCAACCATGTAAGTCACTTTTCACCATATTAGAGTCACTTTGCACCCTATAAGAGTCACCTTCCACAATACATACAACAATTAACATGTTAACATCATATACATCCAGTTTGATATCCTTTTACCACCTATTAATGCCACTTTCTTACAAGTTAATTTTGTTCCACATTTTGGCTCTAATCAACCATGTAAGTCACTTTTCACCATATTAGAGTCACTTTGCACCCTATAAGAGTCACTTGTCACCACATATTGATACAATTAACATGTTAACATGATGTACATGCAATTAGACATCCTTTAACTACCTCTTGGTACCCCGTTCCTACAAGTCAATTTTGGGCCACATTTTGGCTCTAATCAATCATGTAAGTGACTTTTCACCACATTACAGTCACTTTGCACCTTATAAGAGTCACTTGCCATCATATATTGGTACAATTAACATGTTAACATCATGTACATGCAATTAGAAATCCTTTTACCACCTCTTAGTGCCACATTCATACAAGTCAATTTTGGTCCACATTTTGGTTCTAATTAACCATGTAAGTCACTTTTCACCATATTAGAGTCATTTTGCACCTTACATGAGTCACTTTCCACAATCTATTTGTATAATTAACATGTTAACATCATATATATCCAATTTGACATCGTTTTACCACCTCTCAGTTCTAATTTCATACAGGTCAATTTTGTTCCACATTTTGGTTCTAATCAACCATGTAAGTCAGTTTTCACCATATTAGAGTCACTTTGCACCCTATAAGAGTCACCTTCCACCATACATACAACAATTAACATGGTAACATCATATACATCCAGTTTGATATCCTTTTACCACCTATTAATTCCACTTTCATACAAGTTAATTTTGTACCACATTTTGGCTCTAATCAACCATGTAAGTCACTTTTCACCATATTAGAGTCACTTTGCACCCTATAAGAGTCACATGTCACAACATATTGATACAATTAACATGTTAACATGATGTACATGCAATTAGACATCCTTTAACTACCTCTTGGTACCCCGTTCCTACAAGTCAATTTTGGGCCACATTTTGGCTCTAATCAATCATGTAAGTGACTTTTCACCACATTAGAGTCACTTTGCACCTTATAAAAGTCACTTGCCATCATATATTGGTACAATTAACATGTTAACATCATATACATACAATTAGAAATCCTTTTACCACCTCTTAGTGCCACATTCATACAAGTCAATTTTGGTCCACATTTTGCTTCTAATTAACCATGTAAGTCACTTTTCACGATATTAGAGTCACTATATAAGGCACTTTCGACAATCTATTGGTATAATTAACGTGCTAACATCATATACATCCAATTTGACATCCTTTTACCACCTCTTAGTTCTAATTTCATACAGGTTAATTTTGTTCCACATTTTGGTTCTAATCAACCATGTAAGTCACTTTTCTCCATATTAGAGTCACTTTGCACCCTATAAGAGTCACTTTCCACCATATATACAACAATTAACATCTTCACATCATATACATCCAATTTGATATGCTTTTACCACCTATTAATGCCACTTTCATACAAGTTAATTTTGTTCCACATTTTGGCTCTAATCAACCATGTAAGTCACATTTCACCATATTAGAGTCACTTTGCACCCTATAAGAGTCACTTGTCACCATATATTGATACAATTAACATGTTAACATCATGTACATGCAATTAGACATCTTTTTAACCACACTTGGTACCCCTTTCCTACAAGTCAATTTGGGGCCACATTTTAGCTCTAATCAATCATGTAAGTGACTTCTCACCAAATTTGAGTCACTTTGCACCTTATAAGAGTCACTTGCCATCATATATTGATACAATTAACATGTTAACATCATGTAAATGCAATTATAAATCCTTTTACCACCTCTTCGTTCCCCATTCATACAAGTCAATTTTGGTCCACATTTTGGTTCTAATTAACCGTGTAAGTCAATTTTCACTATATTAGAGTCATTTTGCACCCTATATGAGTCACTTTCCACAATCTATTCGTATAATTAACGTGTTAACATCATATACATCCAATTTGACATCCTTTTACCACCTCTTAGTTCTAATTTCATAAAGGTTAATTTTGTTCCACATTTTGGTTCTAATCAACCATGTAAGTTACTTTTCACCATATTAGAGCACTTTGCACCCTATAAGAGTCACTTTCCACCATATATACAACAATTAACATCTTAACATCATATACATCCAATTTGATATCCTTTTACCACCTATTAATGCCACTTTCATACAAGTTAATTTTGTTCCATATTTTGGCTGTAATCATCCATGAAGTCACTTTTCACCATATTAGAGTTACTTTGCACCCTATAAGAGTCACTTGTCACCATATATTGATACAATAAACATGTTAACATCATGTACATGCAATTAGACATTCTTTAACCACAACTTGGTACCCCTTTCCTACAAGTCAATTTTTGGCCACATTTTGGCTCTAATCAATCATGTAAGTGACTTCTCACCACATTAGAGTCACTTTGCACCTTATAAGAGTCACTTGCCATCATATATTGGTACAATTAACATGTTAAAATCATGTACATGCAATTAGAAATCCTTTTACCACCTCTTAGTGCCACATTCATACAAGTCAATTTTGGTCCACATTTTGGTTCTAATTTACCATGTAAGTCACTTTTCACCATATTAGAGTCATTTTGCACCCAATACGAGTCACTTTCCTCAATCTATTTGTATAATTAACATGCTAACATCATATACATCCAATTTGACATCCTTTTACCACCTCTTAGTTCCAATTTTATACAGGTCAATTTTGTTCCACATTTTGGTTCTAATCAACCATGTAAGTCACTTTTCACCATATTAGAGCACTTTGCACCCTATAAGAGTCACTTGTCACCATATATTGATACAATTAACATGTTAACATCATGTAGATGCAATTAGACATCCTTTAACCACCTCTTGGTACTCCTTTCCTACAAGTCAATTTTGGGCCACATTTTGGCTCTAATCAATCATGTAAGTGACTTTTTCACCACATTAGAGTCGCTTTACACCTATAAGAGTCACTTGCCATCATATATTGGTACAATTAACATGTTAACATCATATACATACAATTAGAAATCCTTTTACCACCTCTTAGTGCCATATTAATACAAGTCAATTTTGGTCCACATTTTGGTTCTAATTAACCATGTAAGTCACTTTTCACCATATTAGAGTCATTTTGCACCTATATGAGTCACTTTCCACAATCTATTTGTATAATTAACATGTTAACATCATATACATCCAATTTGACATCCTTTTACCACCTCTTAGTTCTAATTTCATACAGGTCATTTTGTTCCACATTTTGGTTCTAATCAACCATGTAAGTCACTTTTCACCATATTAGAGTCACTTTGCACCCTATAAGAGTCACATTCCACCATATATACAACAATTAACATGTTAACATCATATACATCCATTTGATATCCTTTTACCACCTATTAATGCCACTTTCATACAAGTTAATTTTGTTCCACATTTTTGGCTCTAATCAACCATGTAAGTCACTTTTCACCATATTAGAGTCACTTTGCACCCTATAAGAGTAACTTGTCACCATATATTGATACAATTAACATGTTAACATCATGTACATGCAATTAGACATCCTTTAACCACATCTTGGTACCCCTTTCCTACAAGTCAATTTGGGCCACATTTTGGCTCTAATCAATCATGTAAGTGACTTCTCACCAAATTAGAGTCACTTTGCACCTTATAAGAGTCACTTGCCATCATATATTGATACAATTAACATGTTAACATCATGTACATGCAATTAGAAATCCTTTTACCACCTCTTAGTGCCACATTCATACAAGTCAATTTTGGTCCATATTTTGGTTCTAATTAACCATGTAAGTCACTTTTCACCATATTAGAGTCATTTTGCACCCTATATGAGTCACTTTCCACAATCTATTTGTATAATTAACATGTTAACATCATATATATCCAATTTGACATCCTTTTACCACCTCTTAGTTCTAATTTCATACAGGTCAATTTTCTTCCACATTTTGGTTCTAATCAACCATGTAAGTCACTTTTCACCATATTAGAGTCACTTTGCACCCTATAAGAGTCACCTTCCACTATACATACAACAATTAACATGTTAACATCATATACATCCAGTTTGATATCCTTTTACCACCTATTAATGCCACTTTCATACAAGTTAATTTTGTTCCACATTTTGGCTCTAATCAACCATGTAAGTCACTTTTCACCATATTAGAGTCACTTTGCACCCTATAAGAGTCATTTGTCACAACATATTGATACAATTAACATGTTAACATGATGTAAATGCAATTAGACATCCTTTAACTACCTCTTGGTATCCCGTTCCTACAAGTCAATTTTGGGCCACATTTTGGCTCTAATCAATCATGTAAGTGACTTTTCACCACATTAGAATCACTTTGCACCTTATAAAAGTCACTTGCCATCATATAATGGTATAATTAACATGTTAACATCATATACATACAATTAGAAATCCTTTTACCACCTCTTAGTGCCACATTCATACAAGTCAATTTTGGTCCACATTTTGGTTCTAGTTACCCATGTAAGTCACTTTTCACCATATTAGAGTCAATATATGAGTCACTTTCCACAATCTATGTGTATAATTAACGTGCTAACATCATATACATCTAATTTGACATCCTTTTATCACCTCTTAGTTCCACATTTTGGTTCTAATCAACCATGTAAGTTACTTTTCACCATATAAGAGCACTTTGCACCCTATAAGAGTCAATTTCCACCATATATACAACAATTAACATCTTAACATCATATACATCCAATTTGATATGCTTTTACCACCTATTAATGCCACTTTCATACAAGTTAATTTTGTTCCACATTTTAGCTCTAATCAACCATGTAAGTCACATTTCACCATATTAGAGTCACTTTGCACCCTATAAGAGTCACTTGTCACCATATATTGATACAATTAACATGTTAACATCATGTACATGCAATTAGACATCCTTTAACCACATCTTGGTATCCCTTTCCTACAAGTCAATTTGGGACAACATTTTGGCTTTAATCAATCATGTAAGTGACTTCTCACAAAATTTGAGTCACTTTGCACCTTATAAGAGTCACTTGCCATCATATATTGATACAATTAACATGTTAACATCATGTACATGCAATTAGAAATCCTTTTACCACCTCTTAGTGCCATTTATACAAGTCAATTTTGGTCCATATTTTGGTTCTAATTAACCATGTAAGTCAATATTCACCATATTAGAGTCATTTTGCACCCAATACGAGTCACTTTCCACAATCTATTTGTATAATTAACATGTTAACATCATATACATCCAATTTGACATCCTTTTACCACCTCTTAGTTCCAATTTCATACATGTTAATTGTGTTCCGCATTTTGGTTCTAATCAATCATGTAAGTCACTTTTCTCCATATTAGAGTCACTTTGCACCCTATAAGATTCACGTTCCACCATACATACAACAATTAACATGTTAACATCATATACATCCAGTTTGATATCCTTTTACCACCTATTAATGCCACTTTCATACATGTTAATTTTGTTCCACATTTTGGCTCTAATCAACCATGTAAGTCACTTTTGACCATATTAGAGTCACTTTGCACCCTATAAGAGTCACTTGTCACCATATATTGATACAATTAATACGTTAACATCATGTACATGCAATTAGACATCCTTTAACCACCTCTTGGTACCCCTTTCCTACAAGTCAATTTTGGGCCACATTTTGGCTCTAATCAATCATGTAAGTGACTTTTCACCACATTAGAGTCACTTTACACCTTATAAGAGTCACTTGCCATCATATATTGGTACAATTAACATGTTAACATCATGTACATGCAATTAGAAATCCTTTTACCACCTCTTAGTGCCCCATTCATACAAGTCAATTTTGGTCCACATTTTGGTTCTAATTAACCATGTAAGTCAATTTTCACCATATTAGAGTCATTTTGCACCCTATATGAGTCACTTTCCACAATCTATTTGTATAATTAACGTGTTAACATCATATACATCCAATTTGACATCCTTTTACAACCTCTTAGTTCCAATTTCATACAGGTCAATTGTGTTCCACATTTTGGTTCTAATCAACCATGTAAGTCACTTTTCTACCATATTAGAGTCACTTTGCACCCTATAAGATTCACGTTCCACCATACATACAACAATTAACATGTTAACATCATATACATCCAGTTTGATATCCTTTTACCACCTATTAATGCCACTTTCATACATGTTAATTTTGTTCCACATTTTGGTTCTAATCAACCATGTAAGTCACTTTTCACCATATTATAGTCACTTTGCACCCTATAAGAGTCACTTGTCACCATATATTGATACAATTAACATGTTAACATCATGTACATGCAATTAGACATCCTTTAACCACCACTTGGCACCCCTTTCCTACAAGTCAATTTTGGGCCACATTTTGGCTCTAATCAATCATGTAAGTGACTTTTCACCACATTAGAGTCGCTTTACACCTTATAAGAGTCACTTGTCATCATATATTGGTACAATTAACATGTTAACATTATGTTCATGCAATTAGAAATCCTTTTACTACCTCTTAGTGCCACATTCATACAAGTCAATTTTGGTCCACATTTTGGTTCTAATTAACCATGTAAGTCACTTTTCACCATATTAGAGTCATTTTGCACCCTACATGAGTCACTTTCCACAATCTATTTGTATAATTAACATATTAACATCATATATATCCAATTTGACATCCTTTTACTACCTCTTAGTTATAATTTCATACAGGTCAATTTTCTTTCACATTTTGGTTCTAATCACCATGTAGTCACTTTTCACCATATTAGAGTCACTTTGCACCCTATAAGAGTCACCTTCCACCATACATACAACAATTAACATGTTAACATCATATACATGCAATTGGACATCCTTTAACCACATCTTGGTACCCCTTTCCTACAAGTCAATTTTTGGCCACATTTTGGCTCTAATTAATCATGTAAGTGACTTCTCGCCACATTAGAGTCACTTTGCACCTTATGAGTCACTTGCCATCATATATTGTTACAATTAACATGTTAAAATCATGTACATGCAATTAGAAATCCTTTTACCACCTCTTAGTGCCACATTCATACAAGTCAATTTTGGTCCACATTTTGGTTCTAATTACCATGTAAGTCACTTTTCTCCATATTAGAGTCATTTGCACCCAATACAGTCACTTTCCACAATCTATTTGTATAATTAACATGTTAACATCATATACATCCAATTTGACATCCTTTTACCACCTCTTAGTTCCAATTTCATACATGTCAATTGTGTTCCGCATTTTGGTTCTAATCAACCATGTAAGTCACTTTTCTCTCCATATGAGAGTCACTTTGCACCCTATAAGATTCACGTTCCACCATACATACAACAATTAACATGTTAACATCATATACATCCAGTTTGATATCCTTTTACCCACCTATTAATGCCACTTTCATACATGTTATTTTGTTCCACCATTTTGGCTCTAATCAACCAGTAAGTCACTTTTTGACCGTATTAGAGTCACTTTGCACCCTATAAGAGTCACTTGTCACCATATATTGATACAATTAATATGTTAACATCATGTACATGCAATTAGACATCCTTTAACCACCTCTTGGTACCCCTTTCCTACAAGTCATTTTTGGGCCACATTTTGGCTCTAATCAATCATGAAGGATTTTCACCATATTAAGTCGCTTTACACCTTACAAGAGTCACTTGCCATCTATATTGGTACAATTAACATGTTACATTATGTACATGCAATTAGAAACTCCTTTTACCCCTCTTAGTGCCACATTCATACAAGTCAATTTTGGTCCACATTTTGGTTCTAATTAACCATGTAAGTCACTTTTCACCATATTAGAGTCATTTGCTCCTACATGAGTCACTTTCCCACATCTATTGTATAATTAACATGTTAACATCATATACATCCAATTTGATATCCTTTTATCACCATGTAAGTCACTTTTCACCATATTAGAGTCACTTTGCACCTATAAGAGTCACTTTCCGCCATATATACAACATTAACAGTTAACTCATATACATCCAATTTGATATCCTTTTACCACATATTAATGCCACTTTCTTACAAGTTAATTTTGTTCCACATTTTGGCTCTAATCAACCATGTAAGTCACATTTCACCATATTAGAGTCACTTTGCAACCCTAAAGCACCTTGTCACCATATATTGATACAATTACATGTTAACATCATGTAATGCAATTAGACATCCTTTAACCCATCTTGGTACCCCTTTCCTACAAGTCAATTTTGGGCCACATTTTGGCTCTAATCAATCATGTCAGTTTTCTCACCAAATTAGAGTCACTTTGCACCTATAAGAGTCACTTGCCATCATATATTGATACATTAACATGTTAACATCATGTACAGCAATTAGAAATCCATTTACCACCTCTTATGCCCCATTCAACAAGTCATTTTGGTCCACATTGTTTGGTTCTAATTAACCATGTAATCAATTTTCACTATATTAGATCATTTTGCACCCTATATGATCACTTTCCACATCTATTTGTATAATTGACGTGTTAACATCATATACATCCAATTTGACATCCTTTTACCACCTCTTCGTTCTAATTTCATAAAGGTCAATTTTTGTTCCACATTTTGGTTCTAATCACCATGTAAGTTTACTTTTTCACCATATAAGAGCACTTTGCAACCCTATAAGAGTCACTTTCCACCATATACAACAATTAACATTTTAACATCATATACATCCATTTGATATCCTTTTAGCACCTATTAATGCCACTTTCATACAAGTTAATTTTGTTCCATATTTTGGCTGTAATCAACCATGTAAGTCACTTTTCACCATATTATAGAGTCACTTTGCCTCCTATAAGAGTCACTTGTCACCATATATTGATAGAATTAACATGTTAACATCATGTATAGCAATTAGACTCCTTTAACCACATCGTGGTACCCCCTTTCCTACAAGTCAATTTTGGCCACATTTTGGCTCTAATTCATGTAA